>NW_024427107.1:26484225-26532130 GCF_017311325.1 Ursus maritimus | reverse complement strand
AAAGAGAAGACACTGGATGTGTATTTAGGAGGTAAAGTCAATACGAATTGGTGATGAATTACATCTGGGTCTAGAGCAAGAGAAAATTGAAGAGCTTTCTAAAATTGTGCCCTGGGTTAGTTAAGATGGGATTATAGTAGGCTTGAGGAGGTGAAAATAATTGAATTGTGATTTAAGCTTCTTACGTTTTTGATACCTGTAGGATACAGAGAAAAACATGGTCCCTCTAGGTAGTGTGGCTTTACCTAATGATTTTCTACTTCATCATCTACTTCATTTCTTCAAACTAAACCTTGAGATTGATCTGAAGGTTTGGTGGCTACAATGCAGGAGAGTTCCTGAGAACATGGTCAGCCATTTATTCTCTGCTGACTTGGGAGGGACATAAAGCCAGGATCAAAGTAAATGGTGCATAGATACTTATAAATTAGTTTTTATTCACCCTACTAAGACAGATACTGTAGTCTCTTAAATATTTATAGGTTAATAAACTATAGATTATTATCATTTTCAAGGACTCTACTGTGATCATTTAACTATGTTCAATGCTGTTGACAGAACTAAATTATTCAAAATATGTGAATTTCAAAGATCACTTCCGCAATTCATTGAACTAAAATGATGCAGTTCATCTCTATGCATTCAGAATTTCAAATGTCTAAAAATTATCTGTTTCCATGTTGGTGAATTCTACCCTTATTAATAGATAATTTTTTATTTCTAATGTCTATTGAAGACTTAAAAAAGCACAGTTGTGTGCAAATTTAAAAAAGTAAAGTACATATGAGATTAAAATTTTGAAAATTATGTTCCTTAAAAAATTTCTACTGTTAATTTTTTTCAAATTTTAAAATATAGTTTCCTGATCTTCATGAAAAGAGAAATATCTGAAAACAAATTAATTTTTTAAATGTAGCAGGTCCATCTCTTGTCGCTTTCACTGAACTGTTTCACCGATCTCTTTCAAAAGACCGTGTTTATGACTTTTCAGTGTCTCTTAGCTCTTGCTATTATAGAATGTACAGAAAATGATGATTATTCCAACATTATGTAGAAGGCCAACATACATGCCTTGATGGTAAATTTCATGAGAAATTTTTTCCTAGATTTAGGAAGATATATGAACAAAAATGGTATGCTATGAGTTGGTTAATGAATTGATCCAATAAAATGTAACATTGGAAAGCATTAAAATGGATAAAATTTTTGTGAAAAAGAAAACCTGGGGTCAAGGGTGAAAACCAAATAAATGCTGACAATCAGAAACTGTAAATTTATAAAATTGTAAACCCAAACTCAGATTCATTACACAATGCAACCAATAAGACAGTAATGCTTTGTAAAAGTAGGAAATGAACTACAAGTGCCTGCCCTGAAAATTCTCAAGTGGAAGAAATGACCTGAGGCTGATTACTGTCACTGCTATGGCTCTGGTTGAATGAGCTCTAATTTGACCCTCCAGTGACAATTTCACCAAAGAACAACAATGAGGAATATATGAAGACAGCCATTTCAACACAATGCTTTCAGAGGTGGGCTGACCTAATGTCAGTGTCAAAAGTGGGAAGAAATTGAATGCATTTTCTAAAGAGTGAAAATCCAGAAACATTTAGGATTGTACCTTATCAGTAGCCAGCCAAGAATCTTCAAAACAGAAAGCACATGTAAACTCAATGGACCATCATACTCAAAACAAACATGGTAGGCAAATGCCATTACCTAAGATTATACAAACACCAAAATTTCAGTAAATGTGCAGGTGTATGTATCGATTTATGTTAGTTCATATAAATTTGTGTAGTGTACTGTGTGCAAAGCAATGCACAATCTTATGGGTTCCATAATTATAGTTATATAACCCTGAAACCAATCATTAACAAAATGATCTAAATTTTGCTGAAATACATTTATTCCTGTCTCCAAATTTGCTCTTCTCACCTGTGTTATGCCCTCTCAATAAGTCCTAAATGTTCTATTCTTCATCTATAACACACATCTAACTTATCTGTGATTTCTTTTCCTTTTTCCGAATTTTTATTCTATTTACTTCTTTGGCAGTAAAATAACTTTTTCTCTATTTAGATTTTATAGCTTCCTTGGAGATGTTTTGGGGTGATGAAAGCTCTATGATTTTGTTGTGATTTCATTTAACAATGATTTTGAATTAATATAAGCATATTCTGGATTCTGACCATTTTTAAAACTGTTGTCACTATATTTTAATCAATATATGTATTTGAGATCTACGTTTAAGTTTGTACATATTAAAAATGTTATAATCAAAATAATTTGTGACAGTACAGGAACATCTGAAAGGTTTTTTTAAATCTGTTTAATAGAAAGGGACCCTACTATAAATGAAATCCTACTAAATTTTTATCAAATACTGATTTAATATCCAGTTATTTGCCAAATTAATACTTAAAAAAGTCTCTTTTACTTATAGCTGAGTTATAAAATGCTTAAAGAAAAGACATCACTGCATTATTTAAAATATTCAATAGTTGATTCTCATACGAAAGTTCCTCAATGAATACTTATTGAATGATTAATTTCATATACCTAAAAAGAAATTATACCGACCTTCAAAACCTTAATCACCCTAAATTTAGATGTTATAGACAATTTTTATGAAGTGTCATAACTAAAAATGTTGCAGGTGTTCATTTCTCCAGTACATCTGAAAAGGGAAAAAACGAATCAGAATATATAATCCTTATAGTGGATGCTGTTGTTGCCCCATCCTTTGGTGGGGGAGCACCTATTTCCCAGCTGCTGTGTTGGCTAATAACAGCTTAGAACTTCTGCTTTCTCTGAAAGTTGTCCTCACCCAACTGAGAACTTCCACTACATGGAGACTATGCTCCCCTTACTTCAATAACTAACTGTCAGCAGGATACAAAAGACTGAGTCACTCCATCAAGAGAGAAACTCACTCTCTGGTATAGCTGTATTCCAGAAATTCCATGGGCTCAGACTCCAGTTAATCTCCAACTGAGAAAATGTCTTTGTTTAGCTCATTCCCTGCCTTATCTTGTTTCTCTTACTCTTCTTCTGAAAGCTCTCCCTTGATAAAACACTTGAATAAGAACCCCAGTTTTGGCCTCTGTTTCTAGAGAACCTAATCTAATAAAATCAGTGAGAAAAACAGTCTTTGAATTTCAGAAGGAATATGAAATAATTGATACCTTACAGACAAACATGCTTCAAACTGAGTCTTAAAAGTGCTGAACAAAGAAATAATATATATTTTCCTTAATAGGAAAAATGAAACCATTAATTTTTCATTATTTGAAGGTAGCTGATGCTTAAATATCTGTGCCTTCTTATCCAAACACAATTACTGACCTCCAGTGCTTTAATGATAATGGTTAGGCCACCTATTGGATTTGTAAATCCTATAGTACAGAAAGAGATTTTTTTTTTTTAAAGCCAACAATCCCTGTTTAGGAGAGTAAAACCATATATTTCACTGTGTATTAATCACTTATTTATGCAAAACAAATTATCACAAAATTTATCAACTCAAAACAACACACATTTCTTACCTTATAATCATCTGGATATGATTTTGCAAGGTGCTCTGCCTGAAGGTCTCACAAGATGACAATCAAGGTGTCAGACGGGAGTCTCATCTGAAGGTTTGACTGGTGAAGGGTTTAATTCCAAGTTCAGTGGTTGTTGTCAGAGTTCAGTTCCCCACTGGTTATTGGTTAGAGGCCTCCCTCAGTTCCTTGCCACTTAGATCTCTTCAAATTAATCTTGCCTCATCAAAGTGTGCAAGACAAGAAAGCAATAGAGGAAATCTTCAGGCAATATTAACAGTATAATCCTTTGCAGGCTAATCACAGCACTGACATGGCATCAACTTACCACATTCTATTGGTCACGAGAATCAGTCTATCCTTGAGGGGAACAGGCTGCACAAGGGCATGAGTACTGGGAAGTGAGATTTATTGGAAACTATCTTAGAGGCTTGCCAATCACAATGGGAATAGATTTTTTTTTCTAGTAGTCAGATCTCTAATCTTTTTTTTTTTTATCTCCACTGCACTTTGACTAAAATAAGGAAAATACCACCCAACTACTGACTCAAAACAAATGTGTTAGAAGAGAGTTGGACATTTGTGGTCTGGCCAGACTTATGTTCTAAAGTGGTTTCTTACTTCCTTAATAAAGATAAAGGAGGGATATGAAGAAAGAGGAAAAAAGTTTTGTCGGTGCCTAAATTTTATTTATTATTTGTTTTAAATCTGGATTACAATGTAGGATGTTAATGGAGTTACAGATTGATGCAAAAAGATGAAGAATGAAGCCAAAATAATTTTTTCTGAAATTTGTATAAAATCACAACACTGATTTTCCTTAACTCTTAGTGGCATGTGACACCCTTGAGAATTACACTCATCAGCTTCTCATGCTCTATATAGACCCTGAGTGATCTGGCTCCTGCCTGATTCTAAACTCATTTTTTGACTTATCTCCACCACACCCCTGCCTCCCCCACCACACCCCAGTTCACAGGAGCTATCCTTAAGTCCCCATGACCTGCAAAAATTTTGCCATTTTGTGTGTATTTGCTTTCCCCTTTGTCTGAAAGTGTTTCCTTTATATTTTACATAGTGGATGCATCCCATGTTGCTATATGTTCTCACTGATAACAAATCATAGCCACCTGCTTCTCTGAGAATTGCTGTCAGCCAAATAGCACACCTCAAACAGAGGATTTTCTCCCTTACATGTCCCTTCTCCCAGACTTGTACCAATGATATACTGACACTAGGATACAAAAGGCTTAATTGTATCTCCTTCAAGACAAATGTATAAGTAGGAATAATTCTTTCGTAGTAGGTATCACTTTTATAATTATTTATCATTTCTTACTTGTCTTTGTCTATTCCTCCCATTTGCATGAAAGCTCTCCAAAGGAGATAAGAACCATTTATTTCTTAATCAGTGTTAAAATCCTATGACTAGTGAAGTGTCTAGTTCATGGTAAGCTCTCAATAAATATATTTTGTTTGTATTAAGAATGACAAATTAATTACTTAATTGATTAAGACTTTTGACCTTGTTTAAATTCAAACCATGGCATGTCTTGCCTGTCTTGGCTCCCTTATGTATAAAGTTAGAATACATCCTAGTTTTCCAGTTTATATCTACGTCCCTATGTAATTATTAATGGTTTTCCCTTTTATTCTCAAAAGTACCCTGATGTGAATGATAAATTAAATGACCATCCAATTTATGTCTCCAGAAACCTATCTTGTCCTTATTTTTTTATTACTATTTATTATTTGTATGTGTGTGTGCACGTGTGTGTGTATGAATTCGTTACCACCTTTGGAAGACTCTAATTTCACCACTTACAAAGTATAAAACCTTGAACATTTTGTTTAAATCTCTTTAAGCTTATACTTACTAGCTTAAAAAATATTAATCATGACACTAATCACTGTTATAATTTGCAAATTCGATAAAGAACAACAGAATCTATAATTAGGTATTTAAATGATGAATTCCCTGCCCTTAAGATCACCATGAAAGTTAAGACATCATTAGTTTATCAATATTATTTTATTTCTCCCATTTATTGCCTTAGGATATATATCTAAGTGAAGCTTAGGAGAAAAGTTTGTATATAGGCTGTGTACTTTCCAAAATTTAGTTCTCTCCATACTAGTTACCTACTTTAATGAGCAAGCATTAAAACATATATAAATCTTATTTTAAAGATTTAAGAAAGTATATTATACTTGAGGGGCGCCTGGGTAGCGCAGTCGTTAAAGCGTCTGCCTTCGGCTCAGGGCGTGATCCCGGCGTTATGGGATCGAGCCCCACATCAGGCTCTTCCGCTATGAGCCTGCTTCTTCCTCTCCCACTCCCCCTGCTTGTGTTCCCTCTCTCGCTGGATGTCTCTATCAAATAAATAAATAAAATCTTAAAAAAAAAAAAAAGGAAAGTATATTATACTTGTACATTTAATTTAAGAAGAAATTACTTCTTTTAATGTATATTTCCAAACTAAATTATAAGCATTAATACAAATAATTAAAAAATAACAATTATCACCTTTACTTTAGATGGGTTTTTCTCTTTTCTTGCGGAACAAAAAGAAGATATCTGTCAATATCATCTGAAAATGAAATTTTTAATTTTATGTTACCAATATGTAATAGTTTGGGTATATGTGTTTTAAAATACCAAGAATGACTTTTGCTTATCCTAGCTTAGTCATCAAAGCAATGGAAATTCTAAAAAAATATGACAAGAAAATTAGAAAACCAAGTAAGTACCCTAACCACAGATTAAAAAGTATTCAGGTTAGAAGGACAGAATGCTTCTTTTGGAGGCCTAGCTACCCAAATACATCAAAAAGAACGATGTTTTTGATTGAGGTCAGTAGATACCAATAACACGGGCATTCCCTCTCCCCAAAACTGGCAAGCAAATAAACAAAAATGCTTTAAGTCTGTAGTTACATACACAGAGGTAAAAGAGATCAAATGCCAAGAGAACTCAGTCCTAAAAAATATTTTCTAAAGTATTTAATGATTGAGACCTTTGGTTCTGCCACCTTAAATAAGGGTCATTTTACTAAAAATTGGTAAAAAGATCAAATGGAGAAAAAAATGAATGAGTCAAAATATGGACTTTTGGTGGCCTTGTAAGCTACAATGAACCAGCCTTTTCTTTGTTCTACAATTACAAGTAGTAGCAATGCTAGAAAATGAGGAACTAATTGACTAGAGAGAATGAGAGAGAGGAAGATTATCTTGTATCTATCAGAAGCCCTAAAACATCTGGAATTGTTCAATTTAGTTCACATGGGCAATAAAATGGAAAAGCTGGTGGATAGTAATTTAGTGGCTTCCCACTTCATTGTGCTCTCTTTGTATTTTTGCAATCCATTTGATATGTATTTTTATTTTTGAATGCTAAATGGTGTTCATTATATAAATGAAATGAGCCACTTGGTGACTATCGAGACATTGTTTCTACAACCTGCCAAAAATTAGGTGAACAACTGCCATGAGTGATGATGGGGAACTAAGCCCTTGCATATGCTGAAAAAAATATAAAAATAAATTCCATGTGTATTGCATATCCCTCAATTCACAGCTGGCTAAGCCATTAAAAGCACTACATTTTTTTTCCAATTTGCTTCACACTGAATAGAATTTATGATTCTATTTGCAAAATTAACATTCATTTCCCTCTATTTTTCAGACGCTGATGATCTTGTTTTCAATTTCCAAGACTACAACATCAACTCTTTCCCCCTCTAGCCCTCTATTTTACACCAGTCTGTCTATTCATTATTTGTTATTAAGTCAAACAGGGCTGAGGAAGTGGAGAAGTGGTAATAAATAATTGTGTGACATAGGAAGGTGTTAGTAGGTAAGTAATAGTTGGATGGACAGATATACAGTCAATGATAGATAGATAATAGATAGATAAAAAGAGAGGAGATACTCACATAGAGACAGAGAGAATGAGAAAGAGAAAGAAAAAAAAGACTTCACACACACATGTTTATGTATTTTAATACCATCAATCAAATCTTGAAGGGCCAATGACCCTTTCTTCCTGGTTCCTCTCATATGTTGGTTTTATGCTTTCAGTGCTCAATTTATACTGGGCAATTATATTAGCTTTATTTACTAGTCTTTTCTATCTTTCATATTCGTAAAAGCATTTTTGCTTCCTATTCAATGCCCAATTTTACCCATTTATCCCATGTTTTTCGGCAATGCTCAGCATTCAAGTCCATTTAATGGCTCCTCATTTAACCTCATATAGTTCCTCTTATCTTCTCTGAGTGTCAGTGTCTCTGTCTAATAAACAAAATGATGGTTACTCTTATTGACCTCCCAATAGGTTGTAAGACTTGAGTAGATGGTAAATGTGAAAATTTTTGTTCAGTATGATGTGTACTTAAAATTAAAAGAATTCTGAAAACTAAAACTGTATAAAGACATGTTATGAAGCAGGTCATTTCAGTCAATTCAATGAGCCATTTACATACATAGCAATTAAACAAAGGATCGAATTATGATTCGGTTTGATTTCCTTTGTTTGTCAAACCTAATTTTTCATACATATGAAAAGGAGATGAGAATAAATTAACCAAGTATATACTTTAATGACTGTGTGCTGGAAATGATCACTTTCCTAACAGTTTTGATAGAAAAAATATTCTTCAAAGCATTTATATTAGAATCACAGTTTTGTTTCAACCCTTGGGATTATAATGAAATGTGATTAGTTTTTTTTTAATTAAAGATTTTAATCATCAGTGCAAAATTCAAATATGGTATACATAAGATTAATGTATAACATGCATAAAATACAACTGATTTTTACAAAGAATTATTGTGAATATATGAACCACACAAGTGAGTAAATGCAAGTATTCATTCACTTAATCAAGTGCTAGATTTAAAAATCTATTTTCCTAAAAAGATAAACCTTAAATGGATCATATACTATTCAGTTTGTATCATTGAATATGAAGCCTTTAAATTTGAATACACTATAATAGGATTCTGAATATGAAACAAGGGGGAATTAACTCTGATCTTAATTTAATTTGATAACAAACCAAGGTTTAGAATATTACCCACACATGAAAGAAAATAAGCAGGCATTTGGGAAATAGGGGGAAAATGGACAACCTTAATATTTTGAGACACAAGACATTTGCATATTTTTCAGAAGTGTTTTGAGAATAACAGCCATTTGCCCATGTTTTTTATATTAAAAACAATTTCAATTGCCAATAGGAATGCTTGTAATTCCCATGCCCTCATAGGTAATGTAAAGTTTCTTGGAAGAAACAGAAATAATCATTCTGTGTTTTTAATAATTACAAAAGCCATAGGATGCAGCTCATCTTTCTCAAAACTTTACTTAATATACCTTTTCCAAGAGAAGTTTACAAATATTGTTAAAACTAAAGGAATTTAAAGCATTACAATGCTGTGTACTTTTGTTAGCTCTTAGGAAAAATAGAGAAGTTATATTATGCTAGCTACTTACGTAGTAAACATATTAAACTGTAACAATAGAAAGGTTATACAGAAATAAATATGCTATTAAGGTCAAATATGCCATATGAATTTAGAAATATACTCTTCGATTAAGAGGAATTCCTTCTTATACAGGGCTTAGTGATATAGAAGGGTAAATAGTATTTATATCAAATGTTTTCCTACAGTATGCTTGATGAATTAACTAATGCTGTTTCTCTCTTTTTAATTTTTTTGATTATTCCATAATTTCTCTTCATGACATAAGAAAACCAGGATTCCATGGGCAGAAAGCACACTTTTTTGTTTTAAGCTAATAGCCCAAAAAGGATGTGGGCCACCATAAAAGTCTTGATATTGATAAGTACTTCCAAAGGATGATCTGGCCTACACAACTACTTGTCAGTTTTCTCCATTACAAGAATGTCAAAAAGGTCTGTAAATTCTCAATAAATGGCTAAGTAATATGTATCTTAATGAATTCAGAACTTTCCAAAGATTATTCACAGAATCAACTCTGATTCCACATTTAGTTTGTGAGTATAGTAGTCAGGGTTCACGATGACATTGTTTCTTTGTGACTCAGCAGGCAGCTTGCAATAATATGGGCTGGTGAAATTTGGTGTAGCTGAATTAAGTCGTAAGTATTTCCACTTAGTAAGTGCATATTGTTTTGCTTAAAATGTTGCAGAAGGTGTCTGTATGCAAGAACACAGCCAAAGAAAAAAATTCAAGGGACACATGACCAAAATTGAATCTAGGCAATGTTTCTATATTGTTAAATAACATATCAAGGTATATTTTGTGTCCATGTTAGAAAGAAAGAAAGAAAGAAAGAAAGAAAGAAAGAAAGAAAGAAAGAGAAGGAAAGGAGGGAGAGAGGAAGGAAAGAGGGGAGGGGCGAAGGAGGGGAGAGGAGAGGAGAAGAGGGAGAAGAGAAGGAGAGAGAAGAGAAGAGAAGAGAAGAGAAGAGAAGAGAAGAAGAGAAAGAAGATAAAAAAGAGAAGAGAAAGAAGAGAAGAGATGAGAGAGAAGAGACGAGAAGAGAAGAGAAAGAAGAACAGGAGAAGAGAAGAGAAGAGAAGAGAAGAGAAGAGAAGAGAAGAGAAGAGAAGAGAAAAGGAAAAAAAGAAAAGAAAGGAAAAAGGCCCATGAAAGGCTAACCAAAACTTTTCATTTACTATTGGGACTTGAGTTCATGCCCCTGCAATGAACAAGATGCTTCTGGGAAACAAAGTTCACAAAGTTCAGGAAGAGGTATACATGGACTAGAGTGTGTCCTGAAAGTGTGTCTGAGTGTCCCATGTGGCTGAGTCAAACAGGGTCCTTTTCATGTGACAAGGTTTCCATTCTAATTCCAAATTGACAATTGCTTTCCCTGAAAGGTTCCACAATAGAACAAATGTGAGAAGCTTAATAATAGGTATGGTTTTATCCTGACAGACAATGCCATTAATTTTAACACTTGATCACTCAAAACTCTAGAAATGCTGATAGAAAACATGATGAATACTAAAGTCTTTTAAGGGGAAAACTATCATAAAAATAACAATGCTCTCTCTTTATTGCATTTGGACTACTATTATAGTTATCAATTAATAATACATACTAAGAAATATGAAATAAAAAATGACTTGAATATTAGTAACATGAGTAGACCAATACAAAGACAATGGTCTGTTTATTTTGGTTTACCCATCTGTTAAAAGTCATCCTAAGGGTCGTACAGACTACAAAAAATAGACTAGACTCATGTAATTATTTAGTCAAAAAATCAAATCTCACAAGGTACTGGAGGTTTAGAAACAATTTCCTAAGAAAATGGCTCATTCTTGTGAGGGAAATAACCACTTCTAATTTATCGAATGCTTACTTTGGAATTTGGTAAGTATAATTTCATTTAATATTCCAATGACCTTACAAAAAAAGGTACTATCAATTCTATTGTAATAACAGAGAAATTGAGGTTTAGAGACATTGACCGAATCGTCTAATTATATTTGTAAAGCTGCAGAGCTAACATCCAAACCAGTGATTTGGTGATTCCAAACCATGTGTCTCATTCACTCAAATTTTGGCAAGAGAACAAGTGAGCTTGCGTGTGAGGAATAAATAAACCTCAAGGACACTGGGGTACTCACTCAGTAGTGTGGTGTTGGCCAGAGATGTTGAAAGAGGGTGTAAGCTTAGTCTTCTTGAGTCAGGAATTTTGAGTAAGAAACTTTGAGTAAGGAAAGGGTTAAAGAGATGAAATGAGGAATAGTTTAGCAAGTTGCCTTTGCAGCTTTCCCAAAGTTTGGCTTTCTTGCATTTTGAAATCAATAATCAGGACAACAAAAACAATCTTGTTTTTTTTTTTTCTCCAGTCTGCACAACATTTGAAGAGACAATGAAGTGTATGTCCCTAATCCACAAGACTGTTTGAAGTTTTCTAATGGCAGAAAGAATGGTTTCAACTTTCTATCAGAAAATTACACATTCTATCCTAAGTTAAATAATATACAATATACTTGGATATAGTAATTTTTATTTTTTAAAAGATTTTATTTATTTAAGAGAGGGGGGTGGTGCACAGGGAGAGGGATAAGCAGACTCCCCGCTGAGCAGGGATAATGCTTAATTGACTGAGCCACCTAAATGCCCTGATATAGTACTTTTTAAATGGATATATTACAATCCATTGAAAGAACATTATCTGTTCTAATAGACAACTGTTTGAGTATAAATTAATATGAGACACTGAAATTCTAATTACTATTTTAGTTGCTATAAAAAAGTATTGCATCATTTATCAGTTGAAATTCTTTCAACTACCTCAAAGTCAAATAAAATTGAGCCAATTTTCTAATCTATATATTTTAAATTTATATTTTCTAAAAATGAACTTGAATTTTCAAAAAAGTGAATTTATTAATTCGCTGCAACACTTGATACGTCAAAACTTATGACAAATGAAATGAAAAACAAACACTATGGTAATTATTGGTTTTCAGTATTTCTTTGAAATATTTTCTCTTAAACAAAGGAGGTAGAAAGACTTGAACTTCATATAATCCAACATCTCATTTTACAGGAGAGGCGGAAAAGCAAAGCAGCACATGACTTGCCTGAGGTCTCAGAACAGGGTAAGGATTGACACTCTGAACTCTAGTTCAATGTGGAACACTTTACAAAAATGTCCGTACATTTTTCCCTCCCATCAAGAAGCCTACCTTTTCATCCCTTGTGTCTTTACTAGTCTTCTAAGTTGTTTTTGCCAATGTTACATCATCAGTATGATGCAAGTAGATTCTTGGAAAATGTTTCTGTATTGGAGCTTGTTCTTTTATGGCTCTTAGAACACCAAGAAGGCTGGGGTAGCTTGTATAATAATAAGACACATGCCTCTCCGTTGTTCTTATCTCCTTGGCCAACTACCTGCCGAACATCTTGCTTATTAATGAACATATTCCAAATCATCCAACCACTAGTCAGTTTCCCATCTGTTCCCAACTAATTGCACACACAAGTCACCTGGAAAATAATAAACACCCAACAGACCAACAGAAGCATGAGTTAAATTATTGTTGTTTTAAGTCACTACATGTAGAGGTGACATGTTACACAGTGAAAGCTAACTGACACACAAATATATTTAAAAATCAAGGTCTCTGGGGCACGTAGGTGGCTCAGTTGGTTAAGCATCAGTCTTCAGCTCAGGTCATGATTCTGGAGTCCTGGGATCAAGCCCTGCATCAGGGTCCCTGCTCAGCAGACAGCCTTCTTCTCTTTCTCCTCCCTGCTCATGCTCTCTCACTCTCTCTATTAAATAAATAAATAAATAAATAAATAAATAAATAAATAAATAAAGTCTTTAAAGAAATTAAGGTCTCACAATACATCTTTGTAGAGTAACCCAAAATAGCAGATCTTCCATGTAGATTGTGTTGATAAAATTAAAAACAAATAAGAATCTGCTGCTTAACATTTATTGGAGCTACTCTAGCACTGCTGAGTCAAATAATTCCCACGAAATGTGACAAAAGACTTCCTTTTATTAAATGTATAAACGTTAATAATGAAAAAAATTGCAAAAATAAGATGACTCAGAAGTAAAGGAAAATTGACTAAGAAGACAGATTTGGTTCCTGGAGGCTGGTACATTTATATCTAACAGAAGAGGGGGAAAAAATAGGATAACACAAAACGGTTAACAGCAGCAACAAAAACAAAAATAATCAAAATTCAGATGGAATTCAGAGAAGCTTAAAGAGTTTCCATATTGAAAGAAAAAATTGTATTAGTTAATCATGTACATTTTCAGCAGCAAAATACCAGCCCTACTTAGCCTAATTAATGCTGCCTTAGGTAAATATTTAAACTGTCTTCAAACCCTTGCCATTTTATTAGTAAAACTAAAAAGTCAATGTAACCAAGCAGTCACAATTAAATAAATTGCATGCATGCATAAAAAAATCTACAATTGATAGTAAGTGCATGAGTGCTAGTTGAACATTTGAAGTACTCTGAGGATATATGTTTTGAGGCAAAAAACGTCCCCAAGTGTTTAGACCTGAGAGCCTCTAAACTGGGAGCTTAAGTGCCTTGGAATGCTAGGATAGTTTGGTTCAATAGTAGCTAACAGAACGTGATGCTGAGAGTCTGAGAGACAAGGTATAATTACATTCTCCACCTTTATCACTTTGGGAATTAGGAATGATGAAAGTAATGTTAAAACACATTATTTTCAGTAATGCATATTTAAATTTAAAATTTTAATTTTAAAATTTAAGTAGGTTGGCACGAATATTAGAACGAACACTGGAGAGTAATTATAAGTACAGTTTCCATTATATAAAGTACCAGAATATGCCACAGCTAGAAAATAAGATCGGCTTTCTATGTGCTTAATAAGTAAGCACGACAAACATGACAAATTTCAAAGTCTATAGGTTAAAGATATCAATGATTCTAGTACAGGAAGAGTTGATGCTCCAAGAAATAAAACACTTAGCAATTTTGAAGCAAAGCAAGTAAACAATCTTGGGAAATACAAATTCTACGTAGTGAAGACAACTGGAGGGGAAGATTGGGCCCGGGGTGAGGGAAGGGGGGAGTGTAGGAATTAGAGAAGGAGGAGGAGTATTTGCAATGTGCAATTTCTGATCCATTTTCTATGAATTTGGCACCCTGGTTAAATGCATTAATGCCCCCCTAATTTTTCATGAATGAATTTTGAATGCTTAAAAAGTTAACAATATTCATCTTGAAATGTGGTCATTTCAACATGATTAGCATCATGGATGATGTCATTAAGTGTCTCACTCACTGACAGTAGTATTCCTATTCTAAGGGAATTTTAGACAAGTGACACTTGCACCCTTTATCTGTTCACACTATCAAACATAGATTCTCTGACTTTCAGCAAGTTCTCTTTATTCCTGTTAGATAACTTCTTGTCTTTTACTATGAAATATTTTTTTCATTATAATAACCAGCCTTTTGACTACTTAAATAATAGGAACAATATTATGTGGAAGATTTCATTTTCAAATTGTAGAATTATAGCAGGTTTTAGCAACTCCCTCAGCAGGGAGTTTTGAAAGTGCAAGTACGTCTGGACACATAAGAATTAAGACAGAAACTTTAGTTTGCTCTTTTTGGCTTGCTTTGGTGCCATTGTCATTGTTAGATGCCACATAACCCAAACCAGTATAATATCTCTAATTCAAAATGATACCTCTTAGTTAAATGAATTTCCAGTAGCAGTGGGAATGGACATGTCTACGTGGGCGCACCTGCCCATGTGTGTGTGGTATGCATATTTAAATTATATCATATGTATATTTTAAATAACTTTTTACTGATCTGATCACTTGAAACACAGATTACTTATTAAGCTAAAAACATACAAAATTTTGAGGTGCTTGTGTGGCTCAGTTAAGTGTCTGCCTTTGGCTCAGGTCATGATCCTAGGGTCCTGGGATTGAGCCCTGAGCCCCTGTAAGGCTTTCTGCTAAGGGGGGGAGCCTGTTTCTCCCTCTCTCCATCTCCCTCTGCCCCTACTCGTGTGCTCTCTCTCTGTCAAATAAATAAATAAAATCTTTTATTTATATTATACACACGCACACACACAATTTCAGAAAGAAAAAGGAGAAAGTGAGAGAGAGGAGAAAAGGGGAGGAAGGAAGGGAGAGAAAGAAAAGGAGAGGAGAGGGGAGGAGAGGAAAAGAGGGGAAAGGAAAGGAGAGGAAAAGAAAAAATCAGGGAGTATAGATAAGAAGTATAGGGTAAGTTGCGAAGTAAATTATAAATGTTTTAATTGTTTTGGTCCATCAGAAATGAAATCAGTTTTCATAAAGAACTCAATTGGACTCATTTTTGTACTTTGATCCACTGATTAACATTTGCAACCATTAACTCACTTTCCTGATGGAGACGACTGTCAGATCGTGCTGCTTCCAGAGCCAGGCGCAGAGTTTCCAGCTGTGGATGCAGGACAGATCAAAGCATATGATGGACTCTCTACAACACAGTCTATCTGGAATACTAATAATAGTCTGTATTACTTGTAAAGAATCAAGTCATTTTTCTCCACTCCTTCAAATAATCAGGGTTTCCTTGTACATGCTATTAATTGATTCAATATGCGGAAGGAATGTCTGAACTTTTCCCACGCCTTACACTTACTCGTTTTTTATTATATACATTAGTCTACCTCCAGAGGTTGTTTTAATTCAAGTCAGGTTTTTTTGTTTTTTCCATAAAGATGGAATGGGTACTTGTTCTGTTTAGCTTTGTATGCTATGCATTTTCATATGTTTTATAATTGTGTCTATATGTGTCATCACCTACTCTGTTCAACATTGCTGCTGCTTAACTTGCTTACAGTAGAATTTCATTATCTACTTTGATAAATAGTGCGATTTTTACTATGGATCCCTTACACAGATTGTTTGTCCTATCAGACCCTTCTTAGGATTTTGAACCCAGTAGTTCAAAGCCCTGACCAATGACTGACAATGATTCACAGGCTCTCAGGCTATGAAAGCCTTGAGGGGAGTTTTCTCTTCTTGTTTACATGTTTGTTTGCTTTAGATGTGACAATAACCATTTGCTTTCATTTCATTCCTGATTCACTCTTTACATGTTTATAGTTTCTTCTACCATTTAAGTAGATACTTAAGAAATAGCTTCGGATGCATGGCTCTTTAAGGGTTTTGGAATGCACAAGATGAGCCAGTAGTTGCAGTGTATTCCTAATATCTTTAGAAGATGAAAAGCTTAATGGGGGATAAGTCTTGTAATTTCTAGTCGAATAAACATTTATCAAACACGTGAGATGTACAAGAGCTGTGTGATTGAGGATGAGAGGGAACAGAATAAAAAGATATTTAAAAACAGAATCTCTTCCCTCACATGGCTTACAATCCAGTTTTCTAAGAGGGTACAAAAAATTATTGAGAACTCCCTGTGTGGTCATTGTTTGCGTAAGCATCAGAGTGGGTAGAATAGTGCCCTCTACACTTTGTATAAGCCATTGAACGAAGGAAAAGATTCTGCCTTGGGTGTTATGAGCAACTGAGGTGTAGAGAGCTAATGAATTTATATGCAATGAAAAATACAGCGAGACAATCTTATTTTCTTATTTAAAAACAAAAAAGGCTTTAATCTTCCCACTACAGATTTGCCCTTGCTAGTTCTAATGTTCTTAGCTGACTGAAAAGTTTAACTCAAGAGTGTTATCTATGTGATGGGTATTTCATGTATGACATAACTGTGTGTGCCTTTTTTCTTTTGTCACAAGTATGATTAAAAACAAAAACAAAGACATAGGAGTGACTCAACAATTTTTCCCTGAAATAACGTCAGTTTGGTGAAAACTTACTTCACATCAAAATGCAGTTCTGCTGTGATGGAGAGTAAGTAGTTAGACTATGTAATTCAAATTATTTTCTTTCATCTTGCAGCCATTTCCGGGAGGATGCATTATGCATTGGCTGCTTCTACAATTCAATGGCCAGAAGGAAAGCCTAACGGTCCGAAGGAAAACAGGGACCCAGCTTGCATGCTCCTCTGTTGGGCATCACAAGAATTGAGAGAAAAAAAATGCAACGTTCCACGTTTTGTGGGGAGGGTGCCGGAAAGGCAGCTTAGCATGGCCTACACAATTAAGCTGGCCCAGGGCACAAAGAAGTGCAGAGGAGAAGAATTTCTAAATCCCATGTTTTCTCAAACTATTCTAAAATTTTAAAAAATTATAAATAAATGCTGGTCTAGCACATTTTTACTAGTTATACATCTGGAATATTAAGAAAATGGACATGCATATGTTAAATAAACATTTACCCTTTAATTTGAAAGGAATGACTGACAGTGTAGGATTGTGCGGAAGCTGACTGGATGGGAAATATATGAGGGTAATATTGGTATGTCTTCAATGTTATCTTTCCATCTGCAGCTATTTAAGAACAATGCACATATTCATATTTTTCAAATAGTGGTAAAGACTTTAAAAACACTGCTGCTTTTTATGAGGAATACCATTTTTTTTCAGAGTTGAAAATATCCTCCACTCAAAGTAGCATACTTTTTAATCATGATTCAACGCATAACACCAGTGATATTTTTTAAATGGGTAATGTAATAAATCTTTGATTATTGTACACAAAAGTCTATTATAGTATTAGTGTGGATAATACATAATGGAGAAGATAATAAAAATCTAATCAAAGTCAAATCAAAATTAATATTATAATACCCTTCTGAGACTCATCTGTTATATATGTTAATATTATGTAATAGGTAATAAAGTGGGAGCAGGAACAATTTACATTTTGGAAAAATCCTTGAAACATCGTGAATTATTAAATCAGAATTTATTCTTATTTTGTCTCATAATAATGTAAAAATATTTAAAGACACTTAAAGCTGTCAGGGGACAAATTTTCTGATGAAAGCAGAGGGCATACAAAATTCTCAACAAGCTCCTAGCCAATAGGATCCAACAGTACATTTTGTGCAACAGTACAAAAAGGATTATCCACCATGACCAGGTGGGATTTATTCCTGGGATGCAGGGGTGGTTCAACATTTACAAATCAATCAATGTGATAGAACACATTAATAAGAGAAGAGACAAAAACCATAGATCCTCTCAATGCAGAAAAAGCATTTAACAAAATACAGCATTCTTTCCTGATTAAAACTCTTCAGAGTATAGGGATAGAGGGAACATTCCTCAATATCATAAAAACCATCTATGAAAAGCCCACAGCAAATATCATTCTCAATGGGGAAAAGCTGAGAGCTTTTTGCTTAAGATCAGGAACACGACAAGGATGCCCACTCTCACCACTTTATTCAACATAGTACTAGAAGTCCTAGCATCAGCAATCAGATAACAAAAAGAAATAAAATGTATTCAAATTGGCAAAGAAGAAGTCAAACTCTCTCTCTTCACAGATGACATGATACTTTATGAGGAAAAGCCAAAAGACTTCACCCCCAAATTACCAGAACTCATACGGCAACTCAGTAATGTGGCAGGATACCAAATCAATGCACAGAAATCAGTTGCTTTCCTATACACTAACAGTGTAACTATAGAAAGAGAAATTAGGGAATCAATTCCATTTATAATAGCACCAAAAACCATAAGATAACTTGGAATGAACCTAATCAAAGAGGTTAAGGATCTCTAATCTAGAAACTACAGAACACTTATGAAAGAAATTGAAGAAGACACAAAAAGATGGTAAAACATTCCATGCTCAGGGATTGGAAGAATAAACGTTGTTAAAATGTCTATGCTGCCCAGAGCAATCTAGACTTTCAATGCCATCCCAATCAAAATACCAATGGCATTTTTCAAAGAGCTGGAACAAACAATTCTAAAATTTGTATGGAACCACAAAAGACCCCAAATCTCCAAGGAAATGTTGAAAAAGAAAAACAAAGCTGGGAGCAACCCACTGCCTGATTTCAAGTTATATTACAAAGCTGTAATCACCAAGACAGCATGGTACTGACACAAAAACAGGCACATAGATCAATGGAACAGAGTAGAGAGCCCAGATATGGACCCTCAACTCTATGGTCAACTAATCTTCAACAAAGTAGGGAAAACTATCCAATGGAAAAAAAGTCTCTTCAATAAATGGTGCTGGGAAAATTGGACAGCTGTATACAAAAGAGTGAAACTCGACCATTCTCTTACACCATACACAAAGATAAACTCTAAATGAATGAATGACCTCACTTTGAGACAGGAAACCATCAAAATCCTAGAGGAGAACATAGACAATAACATCTTCATTATCGGCCACGGCAACTTCTTTCCAGACACATCTGCAAAAGCAAGGGAAACAAAAGCAAAAATGAACTTTTGCTACTTCATCAAGATGAAAAGCTTCTGCACAACAAAGGAAACAGTCAATGAAACAAAGAGGCAACCCATGGAATGGGAGAAGGTATTTGCAAATGACATTACAGATGAAGGGCTAGTATCCAAGATCTATAAAGAACTTCTCAAACTCAACACCCAAAAAACAAATAATCAAGTCAAAAAATGGGCAGAAGACATGAACAGACACTTCTCCAAAGAACACATACAAATGCTTAACAGACACATGAAAAAACATGCAACATTATTAACCATCAGGGAAATTCAAATCAAAACCACATTGAGATACCACCTTACACCAGTTAGAATGGCAAAAATTAATGAGGCAGGAAACAACAAATGTCGGAGAGGATGTGGAGAAAGGGGAACCCTCTTACACTGTTGGTGGAAGAACGTATGTTGGTACAGCCACTCTGGAAAATAGTATGGAGGTTCCTCAAAAAGTTAAAAATGGAGCTACTCTATGACCCAGCAATTGTACTACTAGGTATTTACCCCAAAGATACAGATGTAGTGAAAAGAAGAGCCACATGCACCCCAATGTTCATAGCAGCAAAGTCCACCACAGCCAAACTGTGGAAGGAGCCCAGATGCCCTTCAACAGACAAATGGATAAAGAAGATGTGGTCCATATATACAATGGAATATTACTCAGCCATCAGAAAGAACGAATACCCACTATTTGCATCAACATGGATGAACTGGAGGGGATTATGCTAAGTAAAATAAGCCAAGCAGAGGAAAACAATTATCATATGGTTTCATTTATATGTGGAACATAAGGAATAGAATGGAGGACACTAGGAGAAGGAAGGGAAAAGTGAAGCAAGGGGGAATCGGAGGGGGAGATGAACCACGAGAAGCTATGGACTCCTGGAAACAAACTGAGGGTTTCAGAGGGGAGCGGCGTGGGGGGTTGGGCTAGTCTGGTGATGGGTATTAACGAGGGCACATATTGCAATGAGCACTGGGTGTTATACGCAAACAATGAAGCATGGAACACTACATCAAAAACTAATGATGTACTGTATGGTGACTAACATAACCTAATTCAAAAAAGAAAAGCAGAGGGTATAAATAAAAATTCTGCTCAAAATGTCATCTTCTATAACCAGATGTTGTCATGAGTGTAGGAATTGCAAAAGTATCATATTCTAAGCTATATTAACAGAAAAGATAACAACAAATCTTGATTTTGAAACTAAACACTTCGTATTTGAATTGTGTATTATCTGAAGTAATTATCTCTTGTGATGTATTTAAGAAAGATGATAACAGATGGGAAAGTTGCCAGGGAAGAGAGGTAGGTTTGTAGATGTCTGAAGAACTCTAATAATATTAACAGTCCTACTTAGTGTACATGTAATGTGTATCTGTCATGGTTTTGTGTTTTATCATGCAGTAAGCCATCTAATTTTCACCTATAAGATAGAACCTGATTTTACTTCTTGTTTTACAGCTAAGCAATGATCACAAAGCTATTGCCAACAGTAGGACTGCTGGCATTCATCCAAACACAGGCAGTCTGGATCCTGGGTCTCTGCTCTTAACTACTAAGTTATGATGAGTAAGATTAATGGCATTATATCAATCTATAGGGAGATTCTGGGAGATAGCAGTTTTTGTTTGCGCCTTTATATATTTGGAAGAATGACTCATAAGATTTATGGATGACACATTGTTGACTAAACTGATCTAATACAATGTTCTTAAGTTGAACATTCTAGATGAACTTCAAATTACGATAGGGGCGCCTGGGTGGCTGGTCAATTAAGCGTCTGATTCCTGACTTCAGTTCAGGTCATGATCTCAGGGTTGTGAGGTCGAGCCCCAGGTCAGGCTCCACATTAGGCATGGAGGGGTGAGGTGTTGGGGATCCCTATCCACATTCAAAACAGCTCCGGAGTTCACTGAAGAAACTTCAGCAACCCAGTCGAACAAAAAATCTGAGAAAAACCACACAAAAAGAAAAGAAGGCTTTGTTTTGCCTGAATCATCCTATCACCTAAGCCAATATTGCTCAGAGCCAAGAGCCAACTTCCCAGTTACAGACTTCCCCTCACCAAGGAAGAACAGGGTGAGCAACCAATTTTTCCAGCCTTTCAGGCCATTGTATCAGGTCCAGCTTCAATTTCATCCCTCTCAGCCCCACAAAGCAAGACATATCAATACCCTGATAAGAACAAGAAAGAAAAGCAGTCATGCAGCAGGAGCAATCACAAGTCACAGTGACCTGCTCAACAGACAAACCCAGCAGTTTAGGCCACTGAAGAAGGAACCAAAGTCTACCACCGCCCCCTTCAGATTTCTCCAGCTTTCACCTCATAGGAATTCATGTTCACTGACACCAGACACTTGAGTCCCTCCCTTCTCCTATTGCTGCCCCTTGCCATCTTGTGTGTACTAGGGGCTAGCCCCTCTATTAGTGCACCTAGACACCACTGGCCTCATGCCTGGCATTGGCCTCCACGATGTACGCATTACCTGAGGAAAATTGTGCATCCGCAGGAGAACACTTCCAATGCTTATGGACACAGATGAGGTCCTGTCTCCTGTCACTAGCCCACACCACTGCACTCAACTGCAGCTAGCACCTTCAGTTGTCACCTGCACACCCCCTGCACAATTCCCATCACTGGCTTCTACTGTCATGCATCCATAACAAAACCCAGCAGTACCCCCTGACAGCCGGAGCCTCCACAGCTCCCAGTGTGCCCACAGTTGGTCCACCACTGGCTGTCTACCGGGACTCCCACCACTATCTGTGCAGCCACAACCAGCAGCTGCCACTGCATAGGTAACTGCAGCTGGCCCCCTCAACCACGGGTGTGCACACAACCAGCAGTGCCCAACTGCTGCCTGCCCTGGTCTGGAGCCACTTGACCAGGGAGCTTCTGAGGACCCTGGCAGCCTTTGAAGCCATTGCAGACCCCTGGAGTGCTCATCAAGGACCACATAGTTGTTGATACTGCAGACCCAGTTGCCTGACCTGAAGAGACATCATGACTTTCAGGACACAAATGAAGTAAGTTAGACAAAGACAAGTACCGTAGGATATAACTTTTATGTGGAATCCAAAAAAACCTGAAATCATAGGAATACAGAGTAGAACAGTGATCACCAGAGGCTGGAGTAGAGGAAGCATGGAGATGTTGGTCAAAGGGTATAAATTTCCAGTTATAAGATGAACAAGTTTTGGGGATCTAATGTATAGCATGGTGATCATAGTTAAAAAAACTATGTCATACACTTGCCAGGACAGTAAATCTTAAATGTTCTCATCACAAATGGGACATGGTAATTATGTGATGTAATGGCGGTGTCAGCTAATGCTATGGTGGTAATCATTTCTCAATATTTAAGTGTACCAAATTAGGGCACCTAAGTGGCTCAGTCTGTTAAGTGTCCGACTTTTGATTTTGGCTCAGGTCATGATCTCAGGGTCATGAGATCAAGTCCTGCAGTGGGCTCTGTGCTCAATGGGGAGTCTGCTTGAAATTCCCTCTCTCCCTTTGTCCCTTCCCCCATTTTCACTCTATCAATCAATCAATCAAAAATCTTTAAAAAAAATAAAATCAACTTGCACACTTTAAGCTTACAGTGTTATATGTCAATTACATCTCAATACAACTAGAGGAAAAAAAGAAATCATTTTTATAATTTAATTTGGTAATATTTGCCAAAATCTATATTCTTATGCTTTATCTCATTATTGAGAGAAATAATCTTAAATGATAAGAAAAAGTTTTATTCACAAGTTCAAAGTTTCCTCATAAATCAAACCAAATTGATTACTATGCACTTATATATGATAGCATTTTTCAAGTAGTGTCCTAGGGTAAAGAATGCTAAAGAGTACAAACCTTCCTTTCCCTACAGAAAGCTTTTTCTACTGATTGTATCGGTCAGAAATCTATAGACTTGCTACTCTGAATTAAGAATTTACCTAAAAGTTTTCCAACAATGAACCCCAGAATTAAGCCAGGCTCTTACTTTTTGGATTATAAAGAATTTGGGTGCCATTCCCTTAGCATACAGTACTTACCTTATATTATTATTTCCTACTATTAGGTATTTGCTCTCAAACGTCAACTTTCTCCATCTAATAAAGTCCTTGAGGGGAAAAGGCTAACTTTTGTTTTCCAAGGTATACCCGGAACCATGTACATATGAAGCACCAGTAAGTATATGAATGAATCAGTGAATAGATGGGTGAATGAGTAAATTAATTAATACGTAGATGTCTAGAAAAGAAGAGTATATATTTTCCCCTTCTGATTGGCTACATAGGCATGTGGAAACAAAGTTCTTTTGCTGACATTTCTTTCACCTTAGAATTGTAAGCATAAGACAAAATTTTGTAACTCAAAAAGGAAAAATTGCTTTCAAAATTATTTGTAAGAAGCAAAACTACTGGTTCCCAGTTAGCGTTTGGAAAAAAAAAAAAATGGCACCTTAAGGGCACCCAAACTGCTCCTGACTTGGTGGAAACCATACGCAAATCATATTGTTGGTGAGAGATCTCAAGTATGAACAGTAATAATAATAAGACAAATACTAATGACCAGTTGAATTTGATTGAGTTTACTAAAAAAGCAGAATCAAACTATTTAAATGAATATTTCCATTTGAATCAAGTAATTGGTACTAGGCAGAGTTTGGATTCAAGTCGGTTTTCTGTAGAGTGACGTGATTCTTAACCAGGGTTGATTTTGCTTCTTCATTTCCTGAAGGAGACATTGGCAATATGTTAAAAATACGAATATAAAATCATTTGTTACAGTACTATCTAAAATAGTAAAAATTTGGAAATAAATTGTCAGCTAAGAGAGGATAAGTTTGTATATGATGACAGAAATTTCAAGGGGATGTTATGCCATCATGAAATTATAATTATGGAGACTATGCTTAAAAAATGGATTGTATCAAGGGGAGATAAATGCATGTTCATTTTTATTAAAATCACAGAAATAAATATTCATATGTATCCTAAAGAAATACACAAACTGAAAATATTTGTAATGACAGAATAGGTAATTTTGTTTTAAAAAATTATCTTTCATGCCATTTTAATGTGTTTTTTATAATTTTACATGTGATAAGGTATAACATGAAATGGTTGAACTAATAATCAGGCAGTGTTACTTTGAAAATGAGAAGACTTCCTTTTCATATTATCGTTAAATTATAATTACTGATTTTTAGATTTTAGTTAATATTTGGTGATATTTCCTAAAATTATCATTAGAGAAAATCAAGGAAGGAAAGGAAAAAAATCAAGTAAGTAGATTGAAGGTTTTTCTTTGAGTTTTAAAAACTCTTTCAATAAGTGAATCTTATGGGAACACTTTCAAGTTGTATTTCCCCTAAAAATGGGGTGGGTAAATGAGGAAAATAAATAAACGAAGTGATATTCTTGTGAAAATGTTTGTACATTTTTTAAAAAATCTGGATTAAGCAAGTTTTGGAGTTGCTTCAGTTCATTCCCATTTGTAGTATGAGGGATCCAAACTTGTGAAGTGGCTTCGAGGCCATTTATGTTTGAGACAAAATGGCAAAATGAGCATTGCTTCCACTGCTGTCCCACAAACCATCCTTACCGTGTCTGGGTGTGTATTTTGTTGACGTACTAGGTTTTTTCTCAGCGCCCTCTCCCACCGCACCTCATCCAGGGAAACCCTGCCTCCACTGCTCTCAGCCATTCCGCGGCCCACCCTGCAATAGGAGTTATCTCCTTAAATAGCAAATCTCATCATGTGTGCCCCTTTTCCAAAGTCCCCTTTCATTCTTTCATGTTGGTGCGTAAGGTAATTAGCACAAGTCTCATCCTGGCTTTCAAAGATTCAAGCTTGTCCCACTCAAATTTCACTCACTAATTTCCCACAAAGTTTCCAGCCTTCTTTTGCTCATGTTTTTTCTTACCACATGATTTCGTGTACTATTTTCCATGTCTTTAAAACGCCACTCCAATTCTACTTACCCATCTGTTTTTGGGAATGCTCTCTCTCAAGCATTGAGAACTCTGTACGATATATATACTCTCCAGTTAGACAGATAAAGCCTCGGATCCCAGAGGGCAACCTAATGTGGAGAAACCTAAGTTAGACATATCCCATACTTATCACAGCTACAACTGTACCACCGACACTAAATCACCATATTCATAATTATTTGATAAAATCTGTATGTCTAGTCTGTTGGCCTTGTAAGTCCAACAGAGCAGGGATGGTTGTATCGTCTTGTGTTTATTATGAACCCAGAATGTGTATTGATATTGTTTAGGTTGGAAGTGATTAAAAACTGACAGAAGCCTAAAGCAAACACAAAGTCTGGTGTGTTTGTGTACGCAGGGTGCAATCCTAGTATCCGCATGAATGAGCAGCCCTCCAGCCATATGGCTGTGCTGAAGCTTCTTGGTCTCCAGAAGAGACCAGCTTCTGCAGTGTTGGGTCCCAGCGGGATCCCTGTGGCAGCAGCAACAGCTCCGGCTGCTCCAGCTCCTCTGCTTCTGTTCCAGATGTTGTAGGGAGAAAGAGGAGTGTTGGTACATTTCATTGGCCCCATTTGATGATGTGTCCATCTCTGAGCGGTCACTGAGGTCTGATGAAGGAAATGCACTGAATGATATAGGCCTGGACGATGTGGTCTGCTTGTGTTGCTGGGGAGTGAGTGGTGAGGGATCAGTCTTACCTGATGCAGGTGGGCTGAGTGGGAGAATGGTGGGTCACCAAAGCCCAAACCATAACCTCGTTATCGTAGAGAATGTGAAGATTGGGTGGCGAAAACCCTACATATCCACGTCAGCTGGTGCCTCACACTGCAGAGGACGCTGTCACACAGCTTGTTGACTGATGCTGTGCTAAGTCTTAGACATGACTGAGTATGGGAAAGGCTTTACGTTACAGGGTATGTTAGATTCTACAAGTAAGAACTCAGCAAATACCTGTGGAATAAATGAATAAATGGTGCCTCATAGAACACCGTGCATTTAAAATGCCACTGAAACGTGATACATTTAATAATATAAAGTTAAAGATATAGATAACTGTACAATGAAAAACAGAGAAGAAAGCTTAACTCTAAAAAATTATTCATATATGCTAATGCTATAAAATATTGTTGTTTAAAGTTTTGAAAAGAATGAACCAATATTTGGCCTTCAAACTTTATGTACAAAAATAAAAACTGTAGTGTCTTTCTGGAGAACCATAGGTGATATGTAAAAGGAGGCAGAAAAGCTTTGATGTAGTAATCCCACTTTGGTTAAATATCTAAAAATAATAATTCCAAAGGAAAAAATAATCAAACCTTGAAAAAAAAGGATAATAAAAACAAAGAAA
This sequence comes from Ursus maritimus, assembly GCF_017311325.1. NCBI lineage: Eukaryota > Metazoa > Chordata > Mammalia > Carnivora > Ursidae > Ursus > Ursus maritimus. The sequence goes on along the minus strand of NW_024427107.1, from coordinate 26,505,374 downwards.
AAAAAGTTGTCAGTGCTCTTAGCTCAGAATTTAGGAGATAAGTTATTGAAATGAAATTTTGCTTTTAAAATAATGCATAAATTAGTGAGGATTCTTATGTAAAATTAAACTATGTTATAAATACAAATGTATACATTCAATTTAATTACAATCTCATGAGAACTCTGCTTGAAATGATTGAAATCAAAAGAGGACTTAGGTGTGATGGTTTCTAATAAAAGTAATCCTTTTTATGTTTTCTTTTTTCAGTTTGTATTAATATTTACAATAATGTTAACGAAGTGCCTTTTGTAATGCATATGACATATAATATGATTTAAAGTGGTGGAGTGAAGCTATAACACCACCGAGCTTCTTTTGTATCTTCTCTTCTTTGTAGATCCTCACGCATTTGAAGAATAATGAAATTGTGTCCTTACTACGTTTTTTCCCTATTGTCATATATGATGATACAGATTTTTTCATTTTATTGAGATATAACTGACAAAATTACGTATATATAAGATGTACAACACGATGATTTGACACACATATACATTGTGAAATGATTACCACAATCATGCTAATAAAGACTTGATACAGTGACTATTTTTTTGATAAGAACACTTAAGATCCATTCTCAGTGAGGTGCCTGGGTGGCTCAGTTTGTTAAGCCTCCAGCTCTTGGTTTTGGCTCAGGTCACAATCTCAAGTTCCTGGGATTGAACCCAACCTTGAACCCCACGTCAGGCTCTGCACTTCACAAGGATTCTGCTTGGGATCGTCTCCTTCTGCGCACCGCCCCCCCCCCCCAACTCATGAGCAAGCTCACGTGGGCATGCATATGCACACTCACTCTCTCTCTCAAATAAATAAATAAAACTAAATCTTAAGGAAAAAAAAGATCCGCTCCCAGCAAATTCCAGGTCTATAATGCGGTATTAGTAACCAGGGTCACTTGCCCTATATTAGCTCTGCATAATTGATTCATCCAGCATGTCCGAAACTTGGCGTCCTTTGACCAATATCTGCCTTTTCCCTCACCACCCAGCCCTTGGCAAGAGCCATTCCACTCTGCTTCTATCATTACACTTTTTTAGATTCCATATATGTGAGTTCATGTAGAATTTGTCTTTCTATGTCTAACATTTTACTTAGCATAATATCCTCCAGATTTATCCATGTTGTTGCAAAAAACAGAATTTCCTTTTTTTCTAAGCCTGAAAAATTTTTTGCCACTTTTCCTCTTTTTAGACTTCAACCAGCAAAAGCAAAAAAAAAAAAAAAAAAAGCCTTCTTAGAGAAAACATATGAAATGCACAGTTGTATTTATTTTGATAGTATGCCAGGAAAATCAATAGATAAGCCTGTAGTATGGCCCAGACTCTGTACTTAAATCACTATCCAACTAATTATAAGACAATTACTATGATAATTAATTTTATATGTCAACTTGACTGCACTAAGGGGTGCCCAGATAGTTGGTAAAAACATTATTCTGAATGTGTCTGAGAGGGTGTTTCTGGAAAAGATGAGCATTTGAATTGGTAGACTGTGGGTGGGCATGATCTAATCCATGGAGGGCCTGAATAGAACAAAAATTCTGAGGAAGGGTGAATTTGCCATCTACTTAAGTGGGGACATTCGTCTTCACATTGGTGCTCCTGGTTCTTGGACCTTCAGACTTAGACTAGGACTCATACCATTGGCTCCCCTGAGTGAAGCCTTCTGGTAGGGATTGGAACTACACCACTGGCTTTCATGAGACTCTAGCTTGCAGATGACAGATCATGGCACTTCTCAACCTCCTTTGGTTCTGATTCTCTGGAGAACTCTAGTACACTTAGGTAAGTGAAATAGCAGGTAACACATTTATTAATAAGGTACAATATTTTTATGGTTTAAAGTTTATGTATCCTCTAATTCTACAAAATGAATTGTCAGTATAAGTGACGCTACCTTAGTGGATTCCCATGGAATCTAATAATCACAGGTGTCTTATATTTGAAATATTAATAAACATATTTTAAAAATTCACTTAAAAAATCAAATGCTGGCCCAAGAACTTTTTATAATTTATATATATATTAATTTATTATTATAATATATAATAATACATAATAATTTATATAATATGTTATATCTTATTGAAGTAGATATTGTAGAGATTTCATTCTTGTGTGAATTGCTTTCAGATCTGTAGAGAATAAACAAAACCAAAAATATTTTTAATGGAACAAAAATATTCTCCTTTTAAATTTGGATATAGGTTTCAGCACTTAAAATATTCACTTAGATATTAATTTCATAATTACTATTTCAATATCTTCTTAAATCTAGACGATAAATTTACATTAGTCTATATTTCTCACATATATGTTTGTCTATATCTTCATATACATTTATATAATTTATAAATTTATTTATATACATAGTTCCACATACTCTTTCCATTGGCATACTATCTAACCTTATTATTATTTATATCTCTAGAGCTAAGCTAGTTCATGCTTATAGTCTATCTTGCAACTAATAGTATGAACTGAATTGACTGATTCATTTTCTTTAATTTTAGATTTATGTGTGTTTCACTGAGCAAAATTGTCCAGAATCTATCACTTCCAACATGTTTGATCATGAATATCATTTGTCAATTCATATTGCTTAGTATGAAAATACTATTTGTTAGATAGGATCTCATATAATAGAGAAGTGTATCACAAATCTGATAATATCTCTTACATATGCATGCTTATGATGTGTAGAGAACCTCCAAGTAAACTAATACAGACTGGAGCGGGATATAAGATGTTAGTTTTAAAAAATACCTATTTTTTAAATTGCAGTGTGAGGCCACGTTCATAACTGCTAATTTTGTTCTTCTAGTTTCTGATTTTAAGATTTCAGGGTTTGTACGTGTTCCCCAAGCTGGCTAGAAAAAGGAAAACTAATCTTTTTAAATATTACTTTTACTCACATACTTTAGCATTTTTCTCCTTTCCATTAGATTAAAGAAGAGAATATATACAAGAATATATACAATGTATGAAAGAAGTTTCTTTGAGAAACTAAATTAGAAGACATTTTATTTAACTGAATTTTAAAATAACATTAGAAAACAAAACTGATCAAACAAAAAGTAGGAGAAAACATTGTTCTCAGAGTACATCACTAAATGCTGATTTGATAAAATGAAGACATCTAAGACACTCAAATAGAAACATGGTCAAATGCAAAACCATGTCAAAACTAGGTAAAAACAAATGGATAGCAACAGTTAACTTTAGTAGCTAAAAAAAGAAATTACCCATTTAATGCCTGGGAGATAGAGTTTTGCAACTTCTTTAGTTGATAATATTGCTTTTTTGATACCATGATACCCACTTGTATTGAATCCATATATATAAAATTCTTAAATCTATCAATCAAATTTAAAAGTCTGGCCAAAAATCCCACAGGCTCAATGTTAAATTTCCCCACATTTGTCAAACCCGCTTATATTGAATTTCCACTTACATCAACCTATTAGTTTCCCCAGCAATGTTGTGTTTTTACAGGGCTTTAAACCACTTCCTGGTGCCACAGAGAAGAGGCGAAACAACAGAGTACGTTCTACCGATATGCTTTCCTACAAATATTGAATTACTTTGTTTTATCAAAATTTCTGTCTGATCTCTGGAAATTAGATATATGGTAAGCTTATTTCACTTTCTATAAAGTTAGAGCAAAGTTGACTGAAATTGTGAAGATACCAAAGCTTGATGAAATATTTGACTGCTTCTATCTGTCACATCCTAATTTTGAAGATTGTTATTTTTTTTAAAAAATCCTCCAAATACTTCAGGATAAATTTCCTATTTTAGAAAAAAAAACTGAATAAATTTATTTTCCTTTTAGATTGTAAAATGTGGTTTGTTTTTAATATATGGTACATAAATTGCAGACAGTCTATCTTGGGATTATATTTGGCACTAGAGGCCATGGAGTGGCTGTAAAAGACAGGATCTTGTAAAAAGTGTGGATATTGATATCACAATATTTTTTGTTGTTGTCCAACCATTCTAGGGAGGTACGCTTAAATTTACTTTTATTACACTGAAAGAAGGAAACTTCTTGCTTGCTGTTGTTGCATTTTGCCTGATTGGAAAGAAAACTTTTTAAAAATGTTCCCAAGTTTTCATATTCAGGAGGGACATTTGCAATTAGATTGGGCTTATTGGGTATCATTTTAATTTTTCTTTATTTCCATAAAAATTGCCATTCAAAGTCTGTTTAAGGATAAATCATATTAAATAACAATACATTATCTAAAGAAACATCTATTTCCTTTAAGTAAAACAGTTAGGAGTTGAACAATCAAGTTCATTGTGAACACAGTCGTATTCCAAATGGTGAATGTCTGATGAAAGATGAAGAATAAAACAATTTAGAGGGGAAAAAAGTTCCTGTTTTTAGCCAACATTTTCCAAACTGCATTTTATGAGGTGTCAGTGTTATGTAATAAAGAGGCTCCTGAATTGTTTATGTACTAAAATGGAAATTTGTAATGTGCATTAGAAACATAAAAGTTTCAGAAATATTCTATAATTATCAAAATTAATGGTTCCAGTGAACATAGTTCAATATTAATGTGTTACAGAGATAGAAGGCTTCTAGCGATCACTTAGCCCAACTCCCTAAGACCTCATTAACTGAGATTGGTCCGAGAAAGGGTTAGCTAGAGTTATAAAAATGTAAAAGGATGCTTATATATCATTGTATGTAAAGAAAGTGACAGTTCAGAATTTTCTGGTTTGAAGCCTGCCTCCACCTCTTGAGTAAGATTCTTAATCTTAGGTACCAAAGTTGTTTTTGTTGTTGTTGTTTTTAATCTACATAATGGGGATAAAAATTGCCTATGCAATATAATTGTTCTGAAGAATAATGATGTATATAAATGATGTAGAATACTGCTTGGAAATATATACGTGTATTTATATTTAATATATAATAAATGTATATAATATGTATTTAATTTTTATGTATTGAATAGTTATAATTATTTAGTACATATTTAAACATAATATATATTTAATAATATATATGTTATATATATATTCTCACTTATCTTTGATGTATTTTATTTCATAGATTACTCATCTGAGTATTTACTATATAAGTATTATTATATAATTACTATCCAGAGTTCTCAGGTTATGAAAGGAAGCAAAAATCTGGTCACTACAGGAGCATTTTTACTGATGTAGCTCTTTCAAGACTGATCATTCAAAATTTGCTGTCTGTTAAAAATTATTTACTCCATCAATTGTATTTAAGTCTCTGTAACTGACGGAGAGTGTCTCAAGAAACTAAGAATACATTACAATTTTTTTGTAAAGATAATTTGTGAATATTGAAAAGGTTGTAGGATTTCTTGCATTTAATTAAAGTGATATGGCAAGAAGTGTTTAAATTACAGTTGAAATTATTCACAAATGAAAATCTGACTTATTTATACTGGGTAACATAAAGGAAGAATGTTGGAACAATGTTGATGACAATAGATGACTATCAAAGGATCAAGAAAGATAGCTGATGAAATTGATGAGACACTTTACTGCTTTTAAATGACTTTATTAATAAGTATATTCAAAGTCATACTCAAATCAAAGATAAATGGAAGCGTTTATGTAGAAATTACCACATAATTTAGTTAGAATATGTATTCCTTATATATCCCCTAATCAATATTTTATTCATTCTTTATTCTAAGAGCACTGAAAACTTAAATTTAGTTAAATGCAATGTCAGATAAACTTATTTTCATAATTTTCCTTTTGTTTTTCAAGATGGGTTACCAATAAACCTTTATTTTTCATTATTTATTAGGAAACTTTATTACCCATGAAGGACTTTTCAAATTTCTGATGCAAATTGCACTCTGGTAGTAGAGACTTCAAAAAATTTTAACTCAGAAAATGGTAACTAGCAGTATGGCAAATCTCATGAATGGGTAAATATGACAGCTTTTTGTATTCATTGTTTAAATGACTGCTTCTAAATTCACTGATTCATAATCATATAACAAACATCTATTAAGTGCCAACTACTGTCTATAATGCTGATAAGAGCAGTAATGGGATAATAAGAATAAATCAAGTACAATGCTGGTACTTGTGAAATTTTCTAGCATGTAGGGGAGATTGACATATAAATTATACTTTGATTCAAGCTATCAGAAGAAATGCACAAATTACCATGTGGGCAATAAAGAAGGATAATTCTTCTAATCAAAGAAACAATATTCTCTTAACATAATTCAAAGAGCCAACCTCACTCCTACTCCATGGTTAAGTCTATATACAATTTATTCCATTAACTTATTCATTCAATAATTTGGGCATCTTTTAAGTGCAGGAGGCACACATATGAAAACATATTACAATATAGTATAAGTTCAATAACACAGACAACTAATTAAGTCTGCTTTAGACGGTAGAAAGAGGCTCCAGAGAGGACACAAAAGTGACATTTGAACAGTCTCTGGAAGAACAGGTAGTTTTCCGTATTGGAGGCAAATGTCTGAAGAAGGGGATGAAGAAAGTGCCCTGGGCAGATGGGGAGGGACATGTGCAAATAAAGGATGTGAAAGATCAAGTGTTTAGGAAAGTTTTATCACACTTTAGAAAATAATGGCATTATTTCCAAGAAGAGTTGCCTAAGCAAAATTTGTAACTTCCTGGTTCCTGCCCAACTTATAAATTTCAAATTAAAGAAGATGTACGAGAGATTTGGTATAAGCACAGTGACCTATTCATCATGAAATGTACACTTAAAAAATAACATGAACTAGATAATATTATTTTTCATTTTGTAATTGAGGTGTAACTTACAAAAACCATGCCGATACTAAATTTTCTGTTCCATGTTTTTATTTAATTTATATAGTCATCACGTAACCACCAATCAGATCATGTACATGAAATTTTCAGCACACGTCCCCTAAACTTCCTTTCCCATTCACTACCTACCTACCCAGTGACGTCATGAGTCCGCTGTCTATCAGCATCATCATAAAGTAGTTTGGGCTCTTTATGAAGTTCATTTAAATAAAATCACACAGCATGTATTCTGTTGTATGACTTTTTTCAATCAAAATTATATTTTGAGATTCATCTGCTTGTTGCATGTACCTGTATGTTTTTAAATCTGTGTCGTATTCCATTCTGTGAATATACCACAATGTATTTATCCTCTTTCATGTTTCCAGGTCGAAGCTGTTAGGAATAAAGCTGCTGTGAATAGCTTTATAGTGGATGTCAGCAGATATTTCTGTTGGGCATATACCCCCAAATGAAATTCTGGGTCACGCTTAGTTCAAGGAAGTATTGAATATCATTACCTTGGAAATTGAAATTTGCTTTTATATTTTGACACCATAGAATATTACAGAAAAACAAATATTGCTGATGGTAGCCCTACTGGTTTGCTAAGGCTGCCATGACAAACTGCCAGTTGGGGTGGCTTACACAACAGAAATTTATTTTCTCACAGTTCTGGAGGCTGGAAGTCCAAGATCTCAAGGTGTTGGCAGGTTTGGTTTTTTCTGAGGCCTCTCCCTGTGGCTTGCAGATGGCTGACTGTCACTGTGTTACCACATGGCCTTTGAACAGTGTCCATGTATGCCCGGTGTCTCCCCGTGTCTTCTCATCTACTCTCATTATAAGGACATCAGTCAGGTTGAATTAGGACCCATCCTAAAGGCCTCACTGTCACTTCCTTTTTAAATGCTGTATTTACAAATACAGTCACAGTCTGAGGTTCTTGGGGGTTAAGATTTCAACGTATGAATTTGGGGAAGGGTATGCAAATTGGCCCACAGTAATAGCTTAGCCCAATTTTCTGATTTTCAGACATTTATTTTTAATATCTAAAAAAACCTCTTGACTCCTGAAAGAACAATTCCATGAATACTAATTCATAGACCTAAATGGATGTGATACTTCCCTAAATACTTTTAGAGAATAACTAAGGGCAACATTCGATAGAGTGTTAAACTCCTTATGTACCAATGAGGAAATTAGAATTTCCTCAGATACCTACATCTATATGGAAGAACTATTTTCAATTATAAAGAATTTTTATTTTAAGTCATATGATTATATATTGGGCTATATAAAAGTATAAGCATTGCTTTATTTCCTACAAAATAGAGTTAAGAAAAATGATGTTTTCTGATTTCACACTAGGTTAGAAAGGAAAAATAAATTAATGGAAATGTTAAATAAATGAACCTAATGTATGGTGTATATACATTATTTCACCTTATCTCTTTCAACACTCAGTGACAGAGGTTATTATTATGTCTATTTTATAGTTGTGGGAGTTAGGGACCAGACTGGCCAAGTGTTTCAAGGTCCAGCGGCAACATCTTTGCCTTTAAGTCAAGGAATCTTTTTATAATATCTAAGTTTTAATTCAAATACACATATTTCCATAATGTTCTTGGAACATCAGGTCTGGTTCATCGTCACAATTCTTTCAAGCATAAAATATATATTCACCTACCTGTGCCAGAGACTGTACTGTGTGGTGAAGATAGAGAAGTAAGATAGAAACGGTCCCTGTCTCTGTATAGCTTACAGCCTAGCAAGGAGTTACGTAATTTGAGAGAGCCAATACATATATGCAATAAAACAATATTGCAACAAAGTAACAATATTATCTTCTCATAATTGAACTTAAATTATATTCTGGCCTCTAATTTATTAGTGGAAATATTTTCTCTGAGGATTCACCTAAATTCTTGAGATGGCTTGGTGGGTCAGTCCAGACTTAGCGGTCGACATAATTGATGTGGTGTTGGTGGCGAGGCATCCATGCCTGCCATTTATTGGGACATCCTCAGTGGTTTCCTTCCAGCTCTACTCTTTGTGTATTTCTGCTATATACTGTTCTTATCTGTTTTGGTACAACAGTTCTCTAAGGAATATCTATGCTGCTCTGAGGTATAGGAAACCTGTCCGCAGCATTCTAAGTCTACAGGGACACCTGAAGTTGTTTTAGGGTTGAACGCCTAGAAATATCAGTAGGATTGTTTTCATGCCCCTACATCATGATGTGCAGTGAGATACTTTAGGATTTGGTCAATTTCCTGACTTTATCTAGAGACCTAGCCAGTTTCCTGAGCTCCTACAATTCCCAAGCTCTTAAATTTCCCAAACTTATGTGCTCTTCCTATTGCTTACTCTGCCTACCTACCCTCACTCTGAGATTCAGTAAGGTCTGAGCTCTCTTGTTACTACTTTAATTCCTCCTCTTCCTTTCTATAGTCTGAATGAACTTTATATAGTCATGGGCAATTGCATGGGATGTCGTGATGCTTGCTCTAACTCATTATATGCTTTCCAGGTGAAAAACTCTCTTTGTTAATATGTTAAAATATCGCCCCATAATAAAACCAACTATGGAGCTTTAAGAAATGTGTGCTGTATAGCAGAACTGACCTGGACGAGAGGCTTCGGAGAGTTTCTAGGACAATTCAGAGAAATTGAATTTAGAACATAGCTCTAAAAGGTAAATAGGAATTAACTGGGTAGAAGGTAGAAGTATTACATGTATATGAGGTTGTTCTAAAGCTGGGAGGAGGTCAGTGATTTTGAGAAGGCAAAGTATGTCTGGAGGGCAAAAAGCGGTGGGAAAATTATTTGAGGAAGGCAAGGGCCATATCATGCAGGACACTAAAAGGTATATTATGGATATGTGGTCTTTGCCCTAAAGGTGATTGAAAAGTGTTAATAGTTTTAATTAGGGAAGGGAGTAATCAGATGTGATTTTCTAAATGATCCTTAAAGGGAAATGAATTAAAGGAGGGCCAAGGCAGATGCTGAGAAGCTGGAGACCAATTTATATAAATTGGTTCCTTTCCAACAGCAACAACAACAATAATAATTATACTGTGGAAAGATGAGATCTGAGTATTTACCAGCTGCCAAACATTTTTAATGTATCTTTATGTATTTATGTACCTGTATGTGTTATCCTATTGAATCTTCACAAAACAATGAGCCTCATTTTAAAGGTGAGGAAAATAAAAGAGAGTTTAAATAATTCAAACTCAGGCAATCTGCAGCCAGAGATCATAGGCTCAGCAAGCACACTGTTTTGTTTCAGGTAAAAGAAAATTCATTGCAAAAATACCTTTACCTTCTCACACCCTGTAATCAATAGCAGACATGTGCAAGACAGCTATAAAGAATTAAAAATAGAAGCTTTAGAGAACATAATTTTTCTTCATGTAACTACAAAAAATCTAGAATGTAAACCTAAGTAGATCTAGTAGAAGGTTGACTAGTAAATTGGCAAGTTTTACCTCTATTTACCTTACATCGGAAACCGGGGATGTACTGTATGGTGACTAACATCATAAAATAAAAATTCATTATTAAAAAAAAACCTCCACAATTCTATATCTATATTAGTAATATAGAATATTTTCTAATTATTAATATTTAACTCAAATTACTAAATTTGAGGATTCTGCATATTTATTTATCAAGTCCATTAATTTATTGTTTTGAGAATCCTGCCATATACAATGTTAGAAAATACTCATATTCCACACGTTACGTTGAACATTTATCTCTCTGAAAATAAAATCATTTACTTTGAACAGAATCACTTTATATCACTATATTTTTCATTATTTCCAATCTCATTCAGTACAGGTTAAAGGTGTAGCATTCTTCTACAGTAAAATAAATAGAATACAGGAGGAAATCTAACATTTTGTGAGTAAAATGGTTCTTCATCATAAATGCCTTGCATCATAAAATATTTAAAAGTACCAGAATATACCACTTTACCATTTTAACTACAATCCATAAACACAGGATGTGGAATCTCAGAGGTGTTCTTGTTTAATATCAACAATTGAAAAGTGAACCACAACATCTGCTGTTTGTGAATTTTCTCCCCATGATGTCTATTTCAGCTTCAAACCGGGTTGTGTGGGGGCTGAAATTTTCCTTTTAAGATGTAGCCTGTTTCCTCCCTTTTCATTTTGGGCTGGGTGATGCTATGAATTTATATTTGACGAGGAGAAACTAGGGGAAGAAAAACACCAACATCTTCACTGAGAGAAGTTAATAATAGAGTTCAGTAAAACCCTTTACTGAGAGCCAAGTATCTTACAATTGACTTAATAGTTCTATGAGCAATCCAACTCTAGAGCATAGTGACTCAATTTCTGGAAATGATTCCTAATTCAATTTTCACACACACACACACACACACAATTGGATTTTTTTCCTTTAAAAAGATGTAAAGATGTATTAAAAAAGAACATAAAACAACATACACACAGCTAAGGAACGAAGACACTCTGACATAGTTGCATCAGATCATATTATATTTTTGATAAATAAATTAGTACAAATAGTATTGTGATCCTCTGTGTTTCCTCTCCATTCTTATGTCCCAGAAGCAATAATTATAATTAAGTTTGGAGCCAGACTTTCATATTTCATTTCATATATCACAACATATATATCTACCTATATGCATATTTATTTTTAATTGAGACAAAAAGGATTTCAAAACTCTACAAAATGCTCTGCACTTTGTTTTGTTGACTTAAATCTGAGACCAATCTAAATTTGATACATATAGTTCTGCTTTATACACCTTGACAGCTGCATAATATTCTAATGTTCAAATATCTAATATATATTCTTCCACGTCTCTTCTAATAGATGCTGAGTTACAATGTTTCAATAAAAGCCCTTCTATATGTCTTTTTGGAGCTATATGATAAATATTATTTAAACATGTTCTTATGAAATACTTCTGATTACTAAGTGTAAATATTAAGTCACAAGGCATACACATATTCAAAAACAATATGTAACAGTAAATTGTTCCCCAGGGTAGTTGTGGTGATTCTACCAGTTTTCCTTCTCTTTATTTGTCAATATCTTGTTATTTTTTTCTTGATATTTCATTGTCCAATTTTATCTATTGGGGTTTCTTTATATATATGAATCTGAAAATATTTAAAAAAGGAAGTAATTAAGACTTCATTTTATTTTTGTAATAAATCATTATATATTCACCTCTGTCTACACTCACTCACTGGGTATTCTCATCCAGTCTAATCATTTTGATACAATCAATATACTATGTGACTTCTAAATTCATATCTCAACTCTAGCTTTCCACATTAATTCCAGTTCTGTATAGACAATTGCTATCAGACCACTCAACTTGAATGTTTAATAGCCATTCCAAACTTAACTTGTCCATGTCAATTTCAGACATTTTCTCCTCAAACCCACTCCTTTAATAATCTTCTCCATCACAGTCAGTTAAAACTTCAAACCTTTAACCTTGTCTCCTGTCATCCTTTACTCTTTTACTCTCATATTCCACATGAAATTAATCATTAAGCCTTGTTGACTCTACTTTCAAAATACCGTAGGTATAATATTCAGCCACTTTTTAATATCTCCACCATCACCACTGTTCTAAGCCATAGTTGAAGAAACCATTCTCTCTTCCCTCACTGTTGCAATGGACACTTAAATTGTCTTGCTGCCTCCATCCTTGACCACTTACTCTCTGTTCTCAAAGTAATAGTGCTCAGCCAAACCATAATTCACATGTTGTCATTCCTCTGCTCAAAATCTTCTAATTCACTCTCATTAAAATGCAAAGTCTTTGCGTGGTGTTCAAGGTCATCTTTCCTCTATTACCTCTCAGACGTCTTGTGCTACAACTTTCCCCACCTTTGTTCATGCAGCTACAGCCACAACGCTCTCTCCCCAAGAATATTCCCATGTGTGCGCCTGAGGCTGGAACACTCTTCCTCCAGGTATGTACAATGTTTATTCCTATGTGCAACTTAGCTCCTTTCTCAAAAGGCACTTTTTAGCTTCTTAGCCCGTATATTTAAAATTTCAACAACCTCCCACACACCCAAAATACTATATTCTCCTTCCCTGCACTAGTTTTGTTTTTTGTTTTGTTTTTCCTCCTTAACACTTATGAATAGCTAACATGCAATATCTCTTACTGGCTTCTCAGCCCCTAGCGCAGTGTCTGCTCCAAGATAGGCACACTCAATAAATATTCCTTAATTTCATGAAACGATTATTTTAGTGAATGTTATTATCTTACTATAAGTTAAAAACCTTACTATATTACACTTAAATATATAAATTAAAAATAATTTACCTATTTATCAATGTTGACTTACTTTGGAAATGAGTTTTTGTAGTGACTTCTTTACAATGTTTCTGCAGCATGATTTTTAACTCAATTGTCGTTTATTTTAATAAGTATCAGATGTTTTGTAACTTTTTTTATCATTTTATGTTGTTTCTAAAAGAAGATGCAGCCTCCTTCCTATTTGGACATAGTGAAATGTTTTGCATACTGAAGTATTTAAACATATAACCATTCATATCTTGTCACAATGCTATTAGACAGTATCCAACTGTATCAAGCATGTCTGTGATATATTAGGCAAAGGATATCTTTCTTGATGTAAATAAGACATATTATTACACTTTCTTTGCTTTCTGAAAAAGAATGCTTATTCAAATACATTTTCCTTCATGTTTACATGATGCAAATATGACCAAACAGCTGTTTCTCCTTGCTAAAAATATTACTTGAATATTTTGAAGTAATATTGAATGCATCAAGTAAATTCAGAACACATTACCAAGAAATAGATGCAAGTCGAATTTATTTGGAAATGAAATCACTTAAAATACCTGCTGTGAGACAATCATTAGAGCATAGTAAGCTGTGGTCTTTGGTTCAGTTTTGCTCACAGTACCTAACTCATTATAAATTTACCCAGATTTTCTTTAATTTAATAGCATTTACTCGTCCCATCATCCCTTGCCTTTAAAAAGAAGTGAACCACAAACTTTTGATTATGATCTTGTAGCCATAGAAAACTTGGAAAATATAATCACAATTTAAAATTAACTCTTTGTCTTTAGGTTGAAAAAAATGCTTTGAATTGCATACCTTCACTTAACCACAGGTGATATTTCATAAGTTTAAAGTAGAGTTTCAAAAAAAGGGTACTTTCAAATAATTTTCCATGCCTTCATTCAGCAGGTAACCCAAACCTTCATAATCCCCAAATGCTGCACTTCAAAGTTATGCTCAGGAAAAAAATATTGAAAAGAACAGCCTCTCTTTCCAGTTGATTTAAAACATCACTAGCTTATTTTCAGTACACATATGGAGTTACTTTTAAAAAGAAATCTTGGAATATTGCCAGGCTACATACAGGAAAGGCTTTTCTCCAGAGAGAGCTAAAATTCATTATCTGAGCTTTGGGACACCCATGTTCCTTCAAAATTTGGACACATCTTTGTTCCTCCATGATTAGTGATAGAAGTTTGACTTAAAATAAGAGACTGCCTACTCAGTGTGTAACTAGAGTCTGAAGAATCCGAAAGATGTGTTATTTTGAATTGAAATGGGTTAATAATTATACTTAAATAAAATATTATTTACATGATGATAGTTTTTAAAATAAACTACAGAGTAATTTTTTTAAAAACCCTGAACTTAATTTGCAAAAAGGCAACACTCATTATGTGTTTATCAGTAACATAAAGTTAAATTTTGGACCCTTTATCTTCTTTCTCTCCTCATTAAATGGTTGGCTTCTCTCATTTAAATCCATGTGAATACTTTTTTTGCAGGAGAAAAATCACTAAATCCAAGGAAGCTAATGACAATATAATTATGTCATTATTGTTTTTAGTGACCATTTCATGGCAATAAGTATTTCAAAAAATTTGATCTATTTTTGATGCATAATGTAAACCTAACAAAGTGGGAAACAGTGTTATAAATTAAGAGAAAAAAGTAAAATCAACACATGAATGTAAGTAACAATCTCTGCCATTCCATTGTAATATATTACAAAATGATAATTAATTTCTGGATTCCTTATATGTGTTCCCAGTGCATGTAACACATTTTAGTTTTCTTTTTTATTTTTAGTTTTGGTGAAGTAGTAAAATTAAAATCCTCATAATTGATGATGAAGAGCCTATCAATACAAAACGAAGTTAATATATATTAATATAATGCCACTAATTAGACACAGAACATGCTTGCTATAAGGTATACAGTACCTTAGATGGGCAGGGCATCCGTATAATTGAACAGGTGTTAAGCAGAATATTATTTTTAAAGTGTCAGTCCTACACATAGAAAAGAATAAGTGTATTTTGTTGTATGCTGAATAAAGAAGCAAAGAGTTTTGTTTCTCCCCATATTTCATTAGGACAGAAAGATGCAGAATTCCAGAAACTGCTCAAATAAAGGAAGATAAAAGTTTGGCACTTTGAGAGTGTGTTTTATATCACACGTGAGCATCGCATATCATAGGAGTTTTTAACCACTTTAATTTTGCCCACAAAGAAGGCCCAGACACTTTCTGTATCTGCATAATTTGATAACATCAGGTCTTATGAACTTCATGATGAATGATTTCAAATGGAACCAAAGCATAAGTTGCACTGAAAAGAGTAATGGTAGAGCTGGGATAGGATTACTTCTGTAAAATGAATTAGAACGCTGTGAACTGCCATGTATCAGTGATAAGTCTAGCATATTTCAGTACTGCAGCTATAGGAGCAATGAATCGGAATCACTTGAGCATCACAAATCCTAGGCCATATTTTTATTTCCAGCCTCCCCCTTTGTGCTGCGTCCAAGTATACAGCTCCAGTTGATTTCAAAGGCAGTAGATGAGAGATAAAGAGGAGCAAGGATTGTTCTACCTCAGCAATTCATGATCCCTCTAAGGCCACTGATTTTGAAAGAATATGGAGACCTTGGCATCTAGCAGAATAGAACCAGCTACTCCTTTCTGTGCTAGTCCCGTGAGGCAGAACAAGCATTTATCCAGTTGACCATCGCAAAGGATTCTCTACGTCCAGAAAATTACAACTCTCTTCCTCTCTTCACTCCAAGGACCCATAAAACCTAAATTAAACAGAACTGTCCAAAGAATTATTTTCAGCAATGTTAACATTTCAGCAAGGGAAATAAATGGAACGCTGTGATTTGAATAATTCTATAATATTAAATAGAACAGTGTTTTGTAACATTTAACCATCATTTATTAATTTTTACATCGTGATTTTAAAAATATTTTATGGGTCTAGGGTAGAGCTATATCATATATTACTAAAACATGTGTGTTTCTGATTCTAAAATTGTTAAAGCTTTCTGAGTAATATTTCTTTCATGTTCTTTATACATAAATCCCCCTTTTTCCTTTGAAGATATTCTTCATTTCCATTTAAATAGAGTATGCATTATACACATTTAAAGGACATATCCAGTTCTAATAGTCTAGCAATGTGTTTTGGTGTCCAAAATATTTTTTCCTAACCTATATAGTTGTGCTGAGTCTTTCCTAAGTGAATACTGATAGCTTTAATAACCATATTAATTAAAGTATCACTTCCTTCAAAAGCAGTGAACAAAAGCTATTGAAAAGAACAAGTTAGAGTAGGAAACTTTAGATACATGTACAAAAATAACAAACATGTATTGAAAACTTACCATGTTCAGTCACTATACTATTATTATATACATCATCTCATTTAATTGTTGCAACAATTCTGTGAGTTAAGCATTATTTTGCCCTTTTTACAGATGAAAGGATTACAGAGGAAGCAAGTTGTTTTTTTTTTTTACATTATAAACCTCATTCCTATAAAATCTTAGAAAAAGCAAAATAAATATATAGTGACAAAAGGCAGATTCATTGTTGCCTGGACTGGGGGTGTTTGGGGATTGACTGTAAAAGGACATGTACAAATTTTTGCCTTTAATATTGGTAGGTACATAAATTACTCAAGATTACAGAGGGGGCAAAACTGGAGCTTGGACCCAGATCTATCTGAATTGGGAATTCTGGTTTTGACTGTGTTTTTATCACATCTTTGTTCTGGTGGTACAGTATTTTGAACTGGAAAAATTCTAAGGTATGACTTCTAGGTAAAGAGGGTGTATTTTAGGATTTTAGTTGTTCGATAAATGTTTATCTCACTGGATTTTTAAAATATATTTTATTCTGAAATTATTGAGTCTCCTTTGTGGGTCAGCCATGCACTGAGTGCAAAGATAACTAATATGTGATCATGGTCCTAGCAGAATGAACCCTCTAAAGGAGAGGTTAGCAAACTTTTTCTGGAAAGGTCCAGATGGTAAGTATTTTAAGCTTTTGAGGTCATATAGCCATTCAAAACTAATTGGCTCTGTCGTTTTTAGCATGAAATTTGCCTCAGAAAATCTGTAAGTGAAGAGCATGGCTATGCTCTAATAAATCTTTATTAAGGACTCTGAAATTTGAATTTCATATCATTTTCAGGTGTCAATAAATAATCATCTTCTCATCCTTCTCAACAATTTAAAAATGTGAGAATCTACCTTTGCTCTCAAGCCACCCTAAAACAGGTATCAATAAAATAAAATAAAATAATATGAAACAGGTATTGGGCTGGATTTGGCCAGTGAATCAAGCCTGGCCTACTCCTGTTGCTGCTTTGTAGATATAAAAGCACTAGCCACATATGGCTATTGAGTACTTAAATTTAGCTTGTCCAAATCGAGAACTGTTGTAAGACACACACTAGATTTTAAAGACAATATAAAAATTTTAAATGAGATTATATTCTGAAATAATAAGATTTGGTATGAGTTAAATATTAAAATTAGGTTCACCTGGTCCCCCCCTTTTTAAAAACTGATTCATGATTGATTGATTTTAAAGAGAGAGAAAGTGAGCTGGACGAGCGACAAGGGAGAGAGAGAATTCACCAGTAGGCTCCCCAATGAGCATGGAGCCGGATGTGGGGCTAGATCTCAGGACCCTGATATCATGGCCTGAGCCAAAACCAAGAGCCAGTCACCCAACCAACTGAGTCACCTAGGCTCCTCTTCCCCCTCCTTTTTTTTTTTTTAACATAAGTCCTAGAAAATTTAAAATTATACTTGTAGATCACATTACATTTCTAAAATGGTGGTTTAGAGGTCAACAGATACTATATATTTGTAACAATGTAATGATTTATTAGGTATTGTAGTAGGATAAAAAATGTCATTAGAGAAACATTTTTAAAACTTGATCAAGTTTTGAAAGCAGAATAAATATTTTCAGTATAGAAAAGGAACTAAGGCATTTAAGGCACAGATATGTTTGGTATTAGTGTGTGTCTGTGGAACGAAAAGTCATTTTTGCCAGAAAATAAAATGTAATAAGAAAAATGTAAAATCCTAAGATGATGCTCTACCAATTACCCAAGTTCAGCTCATGAAGGTTTTGTTTCCCATACTGAGGATCTTAAATTTTACCTGAAAAATAAACTCGCTGACCGTGTTAAGTAGGGGTGGACACTGTAAAATATTTAGGAAATGTAGGGTTAGGCAGCAGGAGGGAAACAGTCGTCAGAAACAAGTCTCATGTTTTTAGCTTATGTCACTGGGTCAACTATAATGTCATCTGAAGAGAAATAAAATGTAGCAGCAGAAAATTAAATCTTCTTGTAGGCTATTTACTTGCATACTTGTCTTGTGGAGAGTGGTGTATGGGTAAGCTGAGGCAGTGGAATAAAAGTTGAGACCATGGAAACTTAGCAATTGAATAGTAATAGTTTTTCTGATAAGTAGACATTTTAGCTTAAGACTCAATAGGGGTCATAGACTCAGTGATATTGAAAACTGCAAAACAACTTACAAATCGGGAGTCAACCACTTAACAGATACGTGAGTGTCTTGACAAATATGCCTGTCAGATAGGCATCCTTATTAAGACTGAACATTTCCAGTAACAAGAAATATATCACCTCTTTGATATAAAGACAGTTATGACTATTAGAAAGTCATTCTTTATGATTAAAGTTAAAATTATGAGCCATTTAGTATCCTTCCACAAGCAAAACCACCACATTTAATTTCAAGAGTCCCAATTAGCTATTATGTTTTCTAGTGATTGTTCTATTGCATGAATGAGGTCATCTTTGATGATTAGATGCCCCCAAGGACAGACTTCTTTATTGGAAGAGTAATCAAAAAGTATAGAGTGATGCATGTGAATTTTTCATTACAGTTAGCAAGACGGAGAGCTCATGACTTCAAATGCTAATGGCACATCTCTGCCTGGGGTATCCTGCAAGCTTTTTCAGAGTATTATGTCAACAAAAGATTTTTCTTCATTTGCAAAAATGATGTTTTTTCCTTTTTATTGTATTGGTTAATGACACAAACATGTCCATCTGGCACATCGAGTTGAAAGGAGCCTGTGTCATTTGTGTCTTTTTACTCTCTATCTATATACCGTCCTTTCAAATCTTTCTCAATTCCTATCTTTGTACTTTTTTGCAAACATTTTATTACTTTCTAATTGTTTTCATAGTCTTCATTTTCTCCCCAGCACAGACCTGATTTTTCGGTCTTCCTTAGTATAAACCTTCTGATTGTTCCTCATATGGTCTTCAGGAGAGGTTTTCCAATACTCTTCATATCCAGTGGTTTCTGTGGAGGGCAGTGCTGTCAAGGGTAGGGAATTAGAGAGAGAGGGAGGAAGATCCACCTTCCAAGTTTATCAACTCGACTTCAATGAGTACAATTCCTTTTTTTTTTTTTCTTTTTTGCCACATAAGGAAGATTTTCTTTAAGTAGTTCCACTGTTTAGAAACTTGGCTTCGAAATATTTACCAACTTAATTTCCCTCTCTTTCACACCTTTTGCAATGAAGTTGTAACAGATGATAAGATGGAAGATTCTGTGGAGAAAAAAATATATAAAAGATTTGAAATGCAGAATTTACTGTGGGGACACTTACGAGTTTTGCAACCCCAAGACCATTGGCCAGAGCAGGGAACTAGGAAGTGTTATGGTTGTGAGAGAGTTGTAAAATCACATCTTTGAAGTGAAATGGACAACACTGCTATTCCCCTCTCCAGATAGAGAGGGCTGAGGGGTACTACCACCTTACCTTATGCTTTATGAGGGAACCCACAGGCCTATGGAAAGCATCTGATATGTACGTACCTCTAAACCTAGGTGAGACCAGGGAGAGTGGAGTGATGCCCGACTCACCCCTGGGAAAGGAGCATGTTAGAAGTGGTGGCATTAATAGGTCTGCCCTCTACCATTATGTCTACCTTGGAGGAAATCCTTGTCCACAAAGGGACTGCACAGTAAGCCAGGAGTAAGACTTGGTTAGAAGCAAGAGTGTGACAGAATTATGTTCCCTGAGGATGGACTCTAAATTTCCCCAAAGTCCCTCATAAAGAAAAAGGTCACCCTAACCAATCCCAGGCTCAGAGAGTATGAAAGCCACCCAGAAAATAAAAACTTCTGTTCCATCCCCAACATCTCCTGCTTCCTCCCACTTCAACTCTACAAAGGGATCCAGAGAAAGAGACTGGGGATGGTAGACACTGAATTTCTCACTCCGTGCAGGCCAATTACAGACCTGATCATGGTGTGAGAGGAGAATATGCATTAAGTTTGACTAAGGATAAAATGTTGATGACTAAAGTGGACTAGATACATTTTAATTACTGAATTGAGGCTCTACCCAGAAACAACATCATTTTAGGACTTTTACTAAAGAGTTAGCAGCAATTTCAGAGGACCTTTGTATTTGATCACAGCCTATAAGCTGTGTACTTAACCAGCATTTATCTTGGGGCACCTCGGTGGCTCAGTCGGTTAAGCGTCTGCCCTTGGCTCAGGTCTTGATCTGGGATCAGGCCCCACATTTGGCTCCCTGCTCAAGGGGGAGCCTGCATCTCCCTCTCCTGTTCTGCCTGCTTGTGCTCTCTTTCTCTAATAAATAAATAAAATCTTTAAAAAAACCATTTATCTAATGTAAGGTTTGTTTCAGTCACACACACATGCATACACACAGGCACACATAGACTTGTGTATCATTTACCTTTTAGACAATATATTATGCATTTATATTCTTTCTACAACTGCCCTTTGTTCAAACTGTTTGCTGACTTCAAATATGGCATCAAAGTGCTCCAAAAACCCTCACTTCCTTTATGAAGGACCTCTGCTTCCCAGACAGGCTGCCTCTGTGCCATCAGCTTTCATCTGAAACTGGGACGCGTCTCTATGAAAGCCAGTCC
>NW_024427107.1:26441725-26479225 GCF_017311325.1 Ursus maritimus | reverse complement strand
GCTGTGCCACCCAGGCGCCCCCCAACCATTCACTTCTATTTCCTCTGCTGCACATCAGCCAAAGCCACCATCATTATGCACTTAGACTGTACTGAGACCTCCAAAGGAGACCTCCTGCTCTTGTTGTCCTCTAGATTAGTCTACGGCATCCAGAGCAATCTTTTGAAATCCAAATATCATGTTTCTTTTCCTCCTCAAACTCTTCAAGGCTTCCAGTTACTTTTAGGGTAAAGCAGAAATCCTTAATATAACTATGAGGTGAAATATGACTTGGCATCAGCTCACCTCCCTAGACTTATCCTAGGCCAACCACCACTGCTCACTCTACCCGGGTCATGTTGGCCTTCTGTCTTGCTTCCAAGCCTTTTTTGTTGGCTATCTCTCCTTTGGGGGACATTCCCCCACCCTATTCACCTTGTTTCCTATTATCCATCTTCAGGATTCAGTTTAAATGTTACTTCTTTGGGGATACTTTCTCTGAAAGCCCAGTCTAGTTTACTCCTACCCTGTATAAATGCTTTCATGGACCCGCACTTTTCCTTCATAGAAATAATCACATCTCTTGTCAGGTATAGTATGCATTTAATGCTTGTATCTGCCAGCAATATAAGGGCAGGGAGAGGCCTTGTTCTCTTCTATGTCCAAAGTTCCTACTCCCGTGTCTGGTCCCCAGTAGTTTCTCAATAGATGTAATTTTAATGAAGTCATTGAATATATGCATTTTCTCTCACATTAGAGATTATTCATTGGACAACTCTAAAATAAACTAATTATTGTACAGGAGGATTTTTGCATAATATCTCCCTACCTTGTATTCCCCAGAAATGGGCCTGAGGCAAGGATTTATATCAAGTGATTAATTTTTAGAAGTATTTCCATGAGAGGACAGTAAGAGGGTGGGAGGAACAGACTAAAGAAGGGTCGGGGAAGGGGGTAAACAAGAAAGTGATTTCAGGCCAAGCTCCTCCCTCAGAGACCAGTTTAGCCTGAGCTTGCAAGGCATCTGGGAAGTGCACACTATGCCTCAACATCGTCCCCTCTGAGGCATGTGAGCTATGTGGAATGGTGTCAGCTTGGACAATTCCAATTCTCTGCAACTGAATAGAAAGGGACACCAGTAGGAGGAGGGAAATTCTTCAAAGAAGAGTAATCACCAGTAGTTGCCATTATGTATGTTTAGAATATTCTTGGACTCATTTTTTTAAGAACGATATGAACTAGGTGCCATTGCTTTGGTGAAAAGTTAATCACATAAGCTCTGATAAACTTTAATTTTTTAAAAAAGATTTTATTTATTTATTTATTTATTTATTTATTTATTTATTTAGAGAGTGGGAAGGGACAGACAGAGAAGAAGAGAGAGAATCCTAAGCAGGTTCCAGACTCAGTGCAAAGCCCGATGTGGGCCTCCAACTCACAACCCTGAGATTACAGCCTGAGCCGAAACCAAGAGTTGGATGCTTAACCGATTGAGCCACACAGGCGCCCCGATAAAGTTTCTTTAAATCATATTTCATCGTCCTCCTTTAAAATGACTTTCCCTTTTCTTGGGGGGGGGATCACTCTGATTTTTCAAGCTTCTTTATAAATATACATTAGTTATGGCACAAACATTAAGTTAGGTGAAGGAGAATTTAAAGATTTCATATACTCAAAGCTTAATTTCTAATTAATATAAGCTAGGATATACTATAATGTCTGAAAGCTATGTTTCAAACATGATAACTTTCTATACTTTACCGTAGTAGAGGTGATATATGGAACACTGATTCAGAGTTCTTAACCTCATTCTGAATATAATCAGTGAGCATCATTCTGGGATTTTAGAATATTACTAAGAACCACTACCATCAGTTTTTGATCATTAGACGTAGAAAGCAGGTTTGTAGACTGAGGAGGGAAACTGCCTAAAGGGTGTCTTCCTACAGATATCTTTATCCAAAGTAGATGCTAACAACAGAAAACCAAAAGTATCACATGCCTGTCTGGGGTTTAGTAACTACTCAGCCTTTTCTTTCATTGATAGGAAGAGAAAAGGAAGGTCATACTGGATAAATGTTTTGAATGACATCCACTTTTCTGTCTTTCACTTTTACTTATCTGTTTCTCCTGTATCTTGGTTGGGAAAGAAGATACTAACACTTAGTTTCATAAAATTTAAATTATATACCAAACTTTAGTTTGGGGAACACAAACCACCATGGATTGTACTCTATGTGACAGGTACTGTGTTAGAGACTAAAGATACAAAAAAGACTAAGATATAGCCCATCTCCTAGGAGGTCACAATCTCTACAACTAGATAATTTTTGTATAATGTGCTGGCAATCATGAGGTTCTTGCAACTACACATAGATGAGATACTTATTTCATCTTGGAAAGATTTGAACAGTTTCTAGAGCCACCTGCAATTCCATCCTTACCCACAATATCTGTAAAGAAGACAAAGTATGTATCCCATGTTGGACTAATGTCCTAGACCTAAAATGGGAATCTCTCCTGCCTCAGTGCCACGTCAGCAAACAGAAATTTAGATAATTTTGTGTCCCTGTTAATGCTCCACTTGACCAGAAACACAGTATATCTAGTCAGCCAATCCTCAAACACCAAGCCAACTCTGGGTCTTCTCATCCCGAACAAGATTGAGTACGTGGCCTTGGTCAACCAGATATTTTCTATTTTCCTTTTCCTTGTTTTTAATATTTATCCTGTAAAAGCTTCCTGCCTTCTGCCCCATTTTGCACTTCTCTGAAAGGAGAGACTTTCTACTTCATAAAGTGTTAAATGAAGTTTGTTTATATCACATACTTGTCTTCTTTAATCATTTTTTAGCACACAATAATTGAACAGATGAGGAAAGTGAAGGTCAGAAAGGCTGTGACTTGCTATTCTCTCCTCAACAGCCCCGACTCCTGAGGGGTGTGTCTACCCATCCTGCCTCACCTCCTGTTCACCTTTCAACACAATGAGACATGAATGCTGTACCCAGAATGCTGCCAGCTTCTCTCACTAAGAACATGCACCATTTCCTGGTCACTAAATCAGTGTTCACATTTCAGTTCTCGTCTTATTGTCTGCGGTATTTCACAATGTTGACTACTCTCGCTTCTCCAGGTCTTTGTAGTTTAACACTCCTTTTGGTTTCCTCTCACCTTTGGTCCCATTTTTTCCATATTTAGTTATTTGTATGTATGTATATTTAATTCACTTATTTTTCTTCTTGTTCTTTTTCAGTCTTTAAAATGAACTTCACAAGAGATGTCCCCTGTCCCGTATCTTATCATACATCCATTTCTTGGTTGGCTCAATCACTTCTCATGGTTTCAGTAGTTATTTAATTGATGAGCTGAATAACTATAACTTCTGTTTAGATGTTTCTCCTGGGATTGAAGTTGAGTTCTTAACCATTCACATACAAATGAGAGAGAGACACTGACAGAGACAGAGAAATGACTTTAGCACTTTCCTGAGTTTTCATGTGAGAAGCTGGATAAAAGTTAATGGAATTCATTCTAATGAGAGAATTTAAGATGAGAAGTACATGTGCAGATCGGGATTATATACTGAGTTTAATTTTCTAAGTGTGATGGGCTCGTAGGTCATCTTAATGTTGATGACTAGACCTCATAGGATATATACAAAAGGGACATACAGATTTGACAGTAATTAGTAAATAGTTGGTAAAGGAAAAGGAGCATGAAGAATGGAAAGGATGGGGGTGACTGGGTGGCTCAGCCTGTTAAGTGTCTGAGTCTTGATTTTGGCTCAGGTCATGATCTCAGTGTTGTGAGACTGAGCCTCACGTTGGGCTCTGTTTTAAGCGTGGAACATGCTTAAGATTCTCTCTCTCCCTCTCTCTCTGCCCTCCCCCACCCCATTCACATGCATGCTCTCTTTCTCTCAAAAAAAAAAAAAAGAATGAAAAGAATAACTCAGACAGTACACAGTCTGAAGAAAGAAGAGGCAGTATGTAGAGAAATAGATTTGAAACATGATTTTGAGTTCGATTTTGGATATATAGATATATTATAGATATAATATCAAAATGTAGAGTTCCAGGAGACCAGATATTTTTTACTTTGGCTCTTCGGATCTCAAGAGTTTCTCAGGGATCGATATGAAGCACCAGAAAGGCAACATGGAAGGGTTTTGGAGTTTGGTGGCTTTGGAGCTTTGGATCTAAGTTCTTTGGACTTTTATCCAAAGAAGCTCCCACATTGCAGAACATTTCATTCATGTATTCATTCATTGCTGATGTTAAAGTTAAAAAACACCAAAGGAAACACATATTTGTTTGGCTGAGAAAACTGAAGCTTAAGTAAAGTTAAGCCATTTGACCCAAGTCACAAAGCTTCTAAGTTGCCAAGAATAAATGGTGTTTTTCCATTATACTGTCTTCTTAGGCGGTTTTCACCATTCAGCTCATGTTCAAAGCATCTTTCAGTTCTATGCCTTTCTTTGGATCCTCATTCATACTTCTTTAATTAATACTATCGTCAGCTGTCTCATAGATCATAGAAACAACTTCCTCTAGACTTACCTAACACCAACTCACCCTATCTCATTCTCAATTCATTATCCAAACTAAGCAAACCTGATTATATAAGTCAATGGCTTAAATCCCTGAGTGGCTCTTAACTGTCACCAAGATAAAGTATAAGCACATAACTTACAAAGATTCTTCCTTTTCATTTTCATCTCATATAAGCCTCTCAATTTGCTAATAATTGTGTATTTATTTTTGTTCCAAGTACTTTTCAGTGACAAATAACTTTTGTTCTGTTTAATACATGGGAAGATATATTTGAAAATTTAGTATCCAAACTGCTATATGATTATATATTATAATAACTGTTTTAAAGGAAAATTTTAAAAGGTGCTATGAAAGAGATTAAGAATAATAATTTAATAATTTAAACTAGATTTGCTGGAAATGCTTTTTCTTGAAAAAGTCATTTAATTTCAGCTTTGCAGGGTAAATAGGAATTAGCCAAGCAAAGATTCCAGAGAAGACATATCCAGCAGGAGAAAGAGCATTGGTGAAGGGCCTGGATCAGAAAAGAGATTTTGTGTCTTTAGGAAACAGAAATAAGGCTAATGTGGTTGGAGCCCAGTGAACAAAAAAAGAACAGGGAGTAAACATGAGGTGTACAGACACTACCCTTTACAGATACTGGAACAGGCTATTCTCTCTTCGCCTCTCTCTCACCATCTCTGTCTCTACTCTTATCCTTTGCACTTACTATTTCCTCTATTTTAAATTAAATCGTCTGCTGCCACAAAAGTCATTTTTAATGACTTTTCTATAATTAGCTTCATTCTCTAGGACACAGAGTAAATGTTACCTCATTTGGAAACTGTATGACTCACAACAGACTGACTGCTACAACACACAACTTCAAAGTTTCAGTGCTTCACACGTTAAAGTCTATTTACCTCTTATAAAAACCCAATGCATATGTCCCTAAATAAGCAGTCTTTTGAGGCACCACTTTCTTCTTAGTGGTGACTCATGAACCTGACTCACTCCACATTGTGTCTCTAGCACTCCCTGGGGATTTAGGATCATTTATTTTCAGTCCCTGTATGGGAAAAGAGAGAGTAAAGTAGCACAGGGGAGGTTTTTATGGGTCAGACCGGGACGTGACTTGAATAATTTCAGCCCACATCCAATTGGCCAGAAATCTGTCCAGGGCCACTCCTAACTTCAAAGGAGTCTACTGGGAAGAAACAATGGATATAGTGAACAACTAGCTACCCTCTGCCACATTTCTTTCTTTTGACCACCAAATAAATACCCATTTCAACCTTTCTCCCATTTAGAGAATACAATCAGACCCTCCCTAAGTGAGACAGCCTCAATTTCTATCCAGTCACTCTGTCCAGATTGAAATCTCGGCTCTCTGAGAGAGGTGTTGCCCTAGCCATCAAGTCTAAATGTGTCTCTTCATGGTGTCTCAAAACATGGACTAAAAAGTCTAGTTGTTTAAAACAGCTGCCTGCTTAGAGACAGGCATATGGAGTCACTGCATTATAACAAATGTGAAATCCTGTCAGAAATAAAGGGAGGGAATGAGGAAGGAAGGAAGGAAGGAAGGAAGGAAGGAAGGAAGGAAGGAAGGGAGGGAGGGAGGAAGGAAGGAAAGAAGGAAGGAAGGGAGGAAGGGAGGAAGGAAGGAAGAATTTAGGACATGATTTTCAGTATTAGGAATTCAGCATCTGAAAAATAATAATGATGATAATTGTTCATATTACACACTAGGTTAAGAACTGCACTTTTTTTCTTCTTTAAATTCTTACAGCAACCGTGTGAGTTGAATATTATCATTACCTCCATTTTGCTGATAAAGAAACAAAGTTCAGGGGCACCTGGGTGGCTCAGTTGCTTAAGTGCCCAACTTTTGATTTTTGACTCTCAGGGTCATGAGATCAAGCCCTGCCTGGGCTCCCTGATCAGCAAGGACTCTGCTTCAGGATTCTCTCTCTCCCTCTTCCTCTGCCCTGGTCTTCCGTGCTCGCTCTCTCTCTAAAATAAAAAAAATAAATCTTAAAAAAAAAAAAAGAAACAAAGTTCAGAGAGTTTAAAGGACAAGTCTTAGTTCACACAGATATTAATTAATTGGGGCTTAATCTCAGGACTGCCTGACCAAAATTTAAGACTTACCTATTATTATATACAACCTTTCAAATCATAATCTGAGTAGCTAAAGGGCCATTTGATTAATCATTTAATCATTATTACAAATTACATATCAGTGAAAAATTCACTGAACATTCAGAACACTGCTAAGTAGCCACTATAATATCTATCTTAAGGGTTTTGAAAGTATCTACAAATAAAATAATATTATTTAGACACAAAATCATTTAACTCTGAACCTAACAACTCATGAAATCTCAACACATTTGAACAATAATTTCAAATTTTCAAATTGTAAATAACTTAGTGCCTTAGGCATCAGTTTCCATTTCATCATTATGAAAATATAACTAGTCAATATCTCATTTTAAGATTCATCTTCTTGAGATACTGCTTATAATAAATAACCTTCTCATAGTTCACCTCAAATTTACCTAATCCAAATAAAGACGTTTTCCTTCTTCCGTAATTTTCCCATAGAAATATGAACAGTATTTCTGACACAATGTAAATGTAAAGGTACATATTGTTTTCTATGGAAATAATTACAGAAGTTTTCTAGTCTTAAACTGATAATTAAGGCAATACATTAGAACAGCTGATGAACTGCTCTGTTTTATAAAGTACCATCTTTCCTATGGATAAAAATAGACTGCTCAGGGGCACCTGGGTGGCACAGTCGTTAAGCGTCTGCCTTTGGCTCAGGGTGTGATCCCGGTGTTCTGGGATCGAGCCCCACATCGGGCTCCTCTGCTAGGAGCCTGCTTCTTCCTCTCCCACTCCCCCTGCTGTGTTCCCTCTCTCACTGGCTTTCTCTGTCAAATAAATAAATAAAATCTTAAAAAAAAATAGACCGCTCAAAATGACTCTTCACCATTTATCTTTCAAAAAGGACATTTACATAGGCAAAATATTTCTGATAGTAGTTGCATTTTTTAAAATTTAAAAAGTATTGAAACAAAAAAAGTATTAAGTTTAGCACTCTCAGAGAGCACTATGCTTACTGTTTTATAACACTTTTATTCAGTAGAATGCATTCTTTTTTTTTTCAATAAGCAAATGCTTTTTCCCTAATGAACTTCCAGAGATATTTGAAAAATACAATTACAGTTCTGCTATCACAGATTAATTTTCATTTTTTTCAAAATAATACACACAGTTCCAATAATGTTTCTGTTCTAATATATGCTTTCTTTGTAATGCATTAATGCAATTGGCTAGCAACTTTTTCCTGGACTTTGAATTTGTGATTTTTAAAAAAAGGCAAATATAGCAATTAAGAGCCCAGAAGAAATCCCTTATCAAATTAGAATCAGCTGGCAAATTTGACCTTAGCTAATTAACTGTGCTCTTAAGAATTTTTCTGTGAAATGACCTCAATTTAAACTAAAATTAATTAAATTAATATGTATTTGAAAATCAGATAGAACAAAACCCATTAATTTCAGTTTAGCCAGTTCAATCCAGCCAACCCTTGTGTTCTGACCTGATGCACCTCTCACTCCAAGCAGTTATGCAGTTAACATTACAGACTATGAGGATTATGCACTAAAAAGTGTCAGATACCATTAACTTGGCCTAATAAAATTATATGTAGTGCTGTTATAACTCAAACATAAATAAAGTGAAAAAGCAAAGTAGTCCTTTTCTTTTTAAAGCAGTGGCATTAAAGTGATGTAGAGAAAACATGTTTCTACTTTCTCAAAATGCGAATTGTTTCCCATACAAGTCTTCACTAAACTGGTCCCTATAGCAATTTTACTGCAGTGTATACAACAAAGGACATTTGGGAACTGTTCTTTTTTCCTTTATGTTACACACTTCTCTGCACACATATTTTTTTGTCTGGCATTTTCTTCCCCAGATACACTTTAGTCTTGCCACCATCAAAGAACAGGAAAAAAAAAAAAAAACTATTGTATTTAATTTTTTTCAAAAAATCTTCATTATATGAAAGATTTTAAAAGTTCAGAAGAAAGAAATATTTACAAAATGTCAAATTCTATATATATATATATATTTTCAAGATTTATTCATCCATTTTAGACAGAGAGAGAGAGCGCGCAGAGTGAGGTGGAGGAGAGGGTGAGAGAGAGAAACTCAAGCAGACTCTGCGCTCAGCACTGAGCCTAATGTGGGGCTCAATCTCACGACCCTGAGATCAGATGCTGAGATCATGACCTGAGCTGAATCCAAGAGTCGGAGGCTTAACTGGTTGCACCACCCAGGTGCTCCAAAGCCAAAATATTTTTTTAAAGATTTTATTTATTTATTAGAGAGGGGAGGGGTCTGAAAGTAGGGGGAGGGGCAGATGGAGAGTGAGAGAGAGACTCTCAAACAGACTGGCTAAGCATGGAGCCCAACTGGGAGCTTGATCTCATGGCCCTGAGATCATGACCTGAGCCAAAACAAAGACTCAAATGCTTAACTGATTGAGCCACTCAGGTGCCCCTCAAAGTCAAAATATTTTTAATGAGAAACGTAGAGCTAAAAGACAATGCTAGCCAAATCTGTAAGAACTTTAAATAATTACACACAAATAACATTCACAAACACAAATGGCTTCAGGTGAGATGTACTGGGAAAATGGTTACTTTACTTATACCTCATAATAACCACTACTGGTTGGGGAAAAAGCGGCTTTATTTTCCTTGGACAGCATTATCTGTCTTATCATGGTGAACTCAATAATTATTACCAGTGCCTTGGCTTGGACATAAATTATGTAATTACTTAAGTATAGGATTCTTGTGGTGTGATAAAGGTACCAATAGTTAGAGAAGTCTGTTTAGTTGCATGAAAGTCGTATATTGTGAGTTTCAAGAAAATTGGAGCAGTCATAAGATGTCCAGAAACATAGAAATAAAATAAGAATAGGCTAGAGTAGACTTGACTAGACTAGAATGAGTATCTCTTGAAGAGCAAAGGAAATTGCACTTATTTATAGTTTTTTAAAAAGTCTTTCATGGGCTAAGTGCCGGTTTGGATAACACTGCTGCAGGTAGAACTGGCAGGCTTCGGTCATCTAGTATATTGGTCTACAAAGCAAAGTAAGAGAAACCTAGCTCTATGGGTGTTTAATTTTATCTCACTTTTTCCATTCCTCTGTTTGTATGAGTTTCATAGTGTATGTAATAGTTCAATAGTATTCAATAGGTTTTAAACAAATAACTAAACATATTGGAGGCATGATCACAAAATCTATACTGATGGGCGAGGCAAACAAATTGGTTTTGACAGGGCTCATCTAAAATATGCTGACCTTTATTAGGCACTGGATATATTATGAACACTAAGACAGCATAATCTCCCCATTGTTCATTATTTAAAGAGCCCTGAACAGTACCAAGAACATTTTGACTATGCTATGCTATCATCATTACTAGTATTATGTAAAAATGAGAATAGTGTCATACATACAGTGGTTTTTTTTTTCCATCATTTGTGTTTGGAGTTGCAGCTAATATTCTTAGTTTAAAAGTTACCTAAATAAAATTTCCTATGCAACAAAAGTCAAACTTTGTCCCCATGATCTAGCAAAAGGCTAAAATGGGAGCATTTAAGAGTAATCATTGCTTAAGATATTAAATTAAGTGCTTAAAGAGTCATTAGGAGAATAAATTTATGCAGAAGATCACTAATTATGTAACATTAAAGCAGCACATGCAACAATGCTGCTTATGTGTACTGTGTTAAGACTTTAGTGAACTGGATTTTTTAAAAAAAGTAATGATATGGAAACATTACACCTTTAATACTAAAACAACCCAAATTCCTGCTCATCTTGAATTTAAAGTCACAATATGTAAGGCATATGGTGCATTTTACTATTGTGTCTTTCAGGATGATTGTTCTTCAGTCTTTGAAATAGATGTTGAAGCTGTAGTGTTCATGTCTGCTGAATCTCCGGCATTCTTCATGGAGAAACTACAGATTTGCTATGTTTGATGTATGCCAACTTTTCAGCATGTAAAGTTTTCATTTTTACTTATAAAGAAGTATAAATTATCATCTCAACACTTTAGCTACAACTATGGTTTTCACTGCCAATTTATCAGACTAAATTTCTTTTAACATCAGCAGAAAACTAGCCCATAGAAGGGAAACCATAAGTGCATAATAACTCATTCTCTATTGCCAATTTCATACCAAATACTGAAAACAAAGCAAACAAAATCACATGAAACCAAAGTTAAGAACACATAATTTAGTGTCTGCCACCACAGGATGGGGTCATGTAGTTGCAAAATTAAGCCTAAGTATAATTTTCATAGTCTGTGCAAAAATTCTTTCTGTAAAAGTGTCAAAGCTCTGAGATAAGGAGTTCTGTATGGAGACTGAGGTGAAGTAAGTTAAATTCCCCAGGACATGATATGTTTCTGATCCACTGATCATACGAGTTCAAGTCTCTGTCTTAAAGTTAAGCTCAAGAAAGGGGCACCTAGGTGGCTCAGTTGGTTAAGCATCTGCCTTCAGCTCAGGTCCTGATCTCAGGGTCTTGAGATCTAGCCCAGAGTTGGGTTCCCTACTCAGTTGGGGAGTCTGCTTCTCTCTCTGCCCCTCCCCCTGCTCATGCTCTCTCTCTCTCAAATAGATAAAGTCTTTAAAAAAAAATGAAAGCTGAAGAAAAATATTTTTGATTTTTTTCTTTAATGGAGAATTGAATAAAAATATTAAGAATAATTTATATAATCTTAAACCTGTTTTACATTTCTTGCAATGGTCTAAAGAGATAAAAAGATCATCAGTACTTTGTCCCCCAGAATAAAAATATATACAAAATTGTTTGAAAGGTTGCAATGAAATATATCATTTTTTACTCAAAATTCAATGATTACAATTAGTTACAGTAGAAAAGCTATTAACACAATTAATATTATGTGGTGCTACTGTAAATAAGGCATTTCAAAAACAAAGATATTTAGTGTGAGAAAAAGAAGAATGATTGTTATTTTCCATAATTAATTTGTGTTTTGCTATACCAAAGCCTGCCATTATGAAATAGTTCAATCATATACTAAGAGCATAAGAAGCGTACTGAGTCTGAAGTCTATGATGTCTACACTGAGAGAAATATCCAGAGACAAATCAATAAGCACCAATTTCCTAGATTCTAAGACACACTGTTAATTAAAACTTTTTTTCCAGGCAAAACAAATATGCAAAAAAGTGCTGTAATTGTACATGTATTTACAATAATAAACTTCAAAAATGTTAAAATCCAAAAAAATGGTCATCTCTGAATTGTAGAAATATGGTATACATTTATATGTTTACTTGGGTCTCTTCTTTTAGAAGGTCCTTATATATAATGCAGTTGATTTGCATAAATAAATAAGACTAGCCTTATGCATAAATAAGACTACCCTTCTTTTCTGGTGTGTATAGTACATTTTATGATTTATTATTACTCTATTCAAGTCGAACCAAGAGATGTGGGCTCTGATTCTGGGCTGCCACTGTCTGAGTGACCTTACATGATAGGTCACTTGCTTCTTCTGAGTTACAGTCTCTAGTCTGCGCTGAATGAGCTGTAAAATTCCAGCCTTACCTTCAAATCAGGGAAAGAGTGGAGGTGACAGAATTCAGGACTAAATTTGCTCCTTTGGGGAAGGACTCAATGTAATTTTTTGAAGGAGTCATGGCAGCAAAGCACTATATTGGACAATAAAGGAGCTTATGGTCAAGGTAAGCAGTGGCCGATGAGAGTTTATGGCTGGGGCTGTCAGAGCAGGGAATAGGAATACAGAGAAGGCACCAAGCAAACATTCAGCCAGCATAAGGGATGGGAACTGACATATACCAGCTTTCGCAGACAAGAACAGTAAAAGTTATTATATCCCATATGATTAAAAGTTAACTAGAGACAAGTAACAGTATTAGAAAGTTTAAAAAATTAAATCTACCCAGAAATGATAACTGGAATGTCTGAGATGAAAAATCCACGAAATTCCTATATTAAATCACTATTCTGGATAAATGCATTAAATACCCGTATTAAATCATTTACCTCAGCTTCTATATTAAGGAATTAGAAAAAGAGGAGCAATTGTAACTATGAGTTATCAGAAAAGATATCAATGAAATAGAAAAAAAAAACAATCAGTAAAACCAAAATATAGTTCTTTTTGATCAATAAAACTGATAATCCCCTTGGTAGACCAATAAGAACAAAAAGTGAGAAGACAGAAATTACCAATTTCATAAATGACAAAAGTGACATTTATAGATTCTTCAGATATTAAAAGGAAAATAAAGAAATATAAAAATTTTTATATGTCGATAAATTTGAAAACTTAAATGAAGGGGGAAATTCATTGAAAGATACAACTCCCAAAGTTCATTCAAGAAGAAACAGATAACCTATATAGCCTTTTAATTATTAAATTAAATCACTTTTAACACCTTTGTCAAACCAACAAAAACAACTGTAGATCCAGGTCATTTCTGTAATGAAACACACTTAAAAATCAAGGATGAAATAACACCACTTCTACAAAAAAGCACAATAGGTGCAGGAAAGCCATTTGACAAAAGCTAACATCTATTCCTTTTAGAAATGTCACAAAATAGGAATGGAAATAAACTTCCTCAAACTGATTAAGGTTACCTTAAAAATGTACAGCTAACTTCAATATTTAATTGTAAAAAACTGAACGTTTTCCCCATAAGGTCAAGAACAAAGCCAGGATTTCATTATCACCATTTCTTTTTTTTCCTTTTTTAAAAATTTAAATTCAGTTAGCCAATGTGTAGTACAGCATTACTTTTTGATACAATGTTCAATGATTAATTACTTGCTTATAACACCAAGTGCTCACCACATCACGTGCCCTCCTTAATGCCCATCACCCAATTACCCCATCCCCCCCACCTCCTCTTCCACAACCCTCAGTTTGTTTCCCAGAGTCGAGTCTCATATGGTTGGTCTCCCTCTCTGATTTCTTCCCCTTCAGTTTTCCTCCCTTCCCCTCTTGTCCTCTCCACTGTTCCTTATGTTCCACATATGACTGAAACCATATGGTAATTGTCTATCACCATTCCTACTAAACATTGCACTAGAAGTCCTTGCGAGTACAGTAAGCAGAGAAAAAAATGTATTTACTTTTCAAAGGGAAGAAGCAAAATTGTCATTATTCAAAGAAAACATGATCATCTGTGTAGAGCATACCATGGAATCCACAAAAAACAAATACCTTCTAGAACATATAAGCATACTTGTATATATTTGTAACAATCAAAAATGACATTTTTAAAAATATTATTTACAATACCATAAAAATATTAAATACTTAGATACTTAGAGATAAATCTGAAAAAGGTTTAACACAATGCAATGAAAACTACTGAAATCTTTCCTTGTTGTTATTGACAAGGTATTTCTAAAATTCATAGAGGATTGAAAAGAAGTAAGATAGATAAAACAAACTTTTTAAAAGGTGAATGAAGTTAAAATCCTACCTATATCTGATGTCAAAACTTCAGAAATCAAGACTTTGTGATACTGGCATAAAGACAAACCAATAGACCAATGGAAACACACACACACACACACACACACACACACACACACACAATTGATTTTTTGATAGGATTGCAAAGGCATTCAGTGAAGAAAGGATCTTCTTTTCCATAACATGGTGCTAGAACAGGTGGTTGTCAATTAGAAAACAAAAGCAGAAACAAACTTTCACACTAAAAATTGATTAACATGTAAAATAGATACTAAACTAAAACCTAAAATTGTGAAACTTCTAGATGAAAACATAGGCGCAACATTTTTATGATCTTGGTTTTGGCAAAGGTTTCTTAGATAAAATACCATGAGCATAATGCATAACATTTTTAAAAAAGACACTAGACTCCATCAAAGTTATGGATTTCTCCTTTTCAAAAGATACTGTTAAGAGAATGAAAAGATAAGACACAGACCAGGGGAGAAAATATTTATACATTATATATCATATAAAGGACTGGTATCTAGAACATATAAACTCTTAATACTTAGTAATAAATAAGCAAAACCAATAAAAACTAGACATTATATTTCGATAGACACTTAGCCATAGAAAAGATACAGATGACTAGCAAAGACATACAAAAATTATCAACACCACCAGTCAATAGGGATTAGCAAATGAAGACCACAATTATATATCACTACACATGTAAAATTGAGAAGATAGCCTATGTCAGTGTTATACAGATGTGAAAAAAATGGAACACTCATACACTGATGATGTGAATGTAAAAATGGTGCAACCACTTTGTGAAAGACTTTAGTGAGTTTTATCTTTAAGTTAAACATACATCTGTCATATGACCCAGCATTTCTGTGACTAAATATTCACCCAAGATAAATGAAAGTATCATCCATACAAAGACTTGTGCACAAATGTTCAGAGTACCTTTATTTTTAATAGCCCAAAATTATACTAAATAAAAGAAGCCATTTGAAAAAGTACATATTATATGATTTTATTTGTATAAATTTCCAGGGAATTCATATTAATTTATAGTATCACAAAGCAATCAGTGGTTGCCTGAGCACAGGGGAAGGCATGGGAAAGACCAGCAAGTAGGAATTACAAGGGAAGTCTTGGAGGACATGATGGTTTCACAAGAGTATACATAGGTTAAAACTTCTCAAACTGCACAATTAAAACCTATGTTCTTTATTCTATGTAATTTATACTTTAATAAAACTGGTTTCTTAAAAAAAAGAAATATTTGAAGAAGTTAAGCCAATAGAGAAAAAAGGAGAGAGAAAAACTGAGTATGAGGAGTTCAGTGAGCAAAGATTTCAAAGACGAAGTTTTCAATTTTTAAACGTTACACAAAAAAAGCAAGAGGAATCTGTAAAATTTATAATGCTATAGTGGATGCTGTCAATTTTTAAAATGTTAAGAAAACTTATTTTTCATAAAAGGGAGCCAAATAAATCCATCAAGTTCAAATCCCATATGTTATAATAAGATATTCAAGTAATTATAAGATAAAAGACAACAAGGACTAAAATGACATCTGTAGATAACAAAAGCACACCAGAAGAACATGCCTCAAAAACAGATTAAAAAACTATAAAATGTTTTTTTTCCCCAAAAAGCTAACTGGCATAAGGGAGTGTTATAAGAATGAAATAATAACAGAGGTGCCCGGATGATTCAGTCGATTAAGTGTCTGGCTCTTGATTTTGGCTCAGGTCATGATCTCGGGATTGTGAGACTTGGCCCCGCATTGGGCCACGCACTGGGTGTGGAGCCGGCTTGAGATTCTTTCTCTCTCCCTACCCACCTTCTCCCATTCTTAAAAAAAAAAAAAAAAAAAAAAAAAAGAATGAAATAATAACATAAATCGGAATCAGAGAAACTGAGAAATGAAATGATAGAACTTAGAAAATGATTATAAATTCAAGGGAAAAAGTATCAACAATGAAGATTAAAGTAGGAAAAAAAAGAACAAATAAACACAGCTGATAACACTTTATTATCAACTGAAAATAAAATGAAAAAAATTTATATTTATAAGAAATGAAGGGGTGCCAGGGTGGCTCAGTCAGTTGAGCATTTGGGTCTTGATTTAGGCTCAGGTCACGATCTCAGGGTCGTGAAATCAAGCCCTGCATCAGACTCCACACTGAGTGTGAAACCCACTTAGGATTCTCTCTCCCTCACCGTCTGCCCCTCCCACCCTGCTCATGCTACCTCTCTCTCCCTCTCTAAACAAAATTATAAGAAATGAAGAAAAACATGAACTATTTGAGGAAAATTAGCAAATACGGATGATGGATGAAGAGGATCTAATAACAGATAACAAAATTACCTAAACTGAAAAATCAAAGCAAGAGAATAGAATAATACAATTATATTTTATTAAAAGTTTTCTAAAATAAAAAAAGAACACATACTAAAAAACATATAACTAAGAAAAATTGTTCCAGAAAGACCAATGCCAAAATCTAGTAAAATTACTACACTTTAGAGAAAAAGGAAATATACTTTTGACATTTTAAAAAAAAGCAAATGTTTTATAAGCAAAAAAAATAGATTAACATCAGTCATTTGTCAACATCTTTTGTCAGAAGAAAATGGAATAACATTAAAGACATATGAAGAATTAAAATGTGAACCAAAGATTTTATTTCTAGTTAAATAGACTCAAATATGAATAGAATAACCTTATCAATAAAAACAAATGTAAGGATTATTCCTGCTGTATGCCTTTCCTGATGATTCATCTACTAAAGAGTAAATGTCAGACATTCAAAATTACTAAAGAAAGATGAAACCGAACACTAATTGTGAACAGCAAATATATAATTACTTGTATAATTAAGAAAGAATCAAGACTAAAGATGAAACTATTGTATATAATAGTTATATTCTCTGACAACTTAGATACAGTGCACCAATAAAACGTAGGAGGAGAATTGGAGAGCATCTGAAAATAATACATATGCAGTAACCTTATTGGTGTTAGCACAATATTGTTGGTCTTAGACCGTTGCTGCGGAAAACAAGTAACTAGTAACAGGATATCTTAATTCTATTCTCTTTGCCCATAAAACCAAGATCACAGGGTGAAAAGAAAGAAGTAGTGATATAATATAGAAGATGTTACATAAATTTTTAGTCCTGAATTAGAAATATTTCTGTGAATTAATGATGTCTCTCTCTCTCTCTTTCTCTCTCTCTCTCTCTCTCTCTCTCACACACACATTTAAATACAATTTTATATACAAATATATATGATTCTGGTAGTAATTTCTCCCTTGCTCTTTGGCATAAGAAAGTATTAGACTACCATTTTGACATTTTCTGGCTGGACCTAGACTTAGCCATTTCCCCAAGGAACTCTGTTTTTTACATATTAACAATGATATTTTAAAAGAACATTCAAGGTACTGTGTGAGTATGGTCATTGCTACTTGGTTGCCTACTGTCTCTATATCTTTCTAGTGGGTGGAATATATATATATATATATATATTATACATATTATATATTATATATATTAGGGAGGTATATTTGTAATGTGTATATATGTCATAAATATATAGAATATATATAAATATATAGATAATATATATATAAATATATATAAATATATAGAATATATACATACATACATATATGGAGATAATACATATACACATATATGTAGAAATCTGACTTATGAGAAAGCCACCTTCACAATTCAGCAGGGAAAATGGTTGTCTTTTCAATAAATGTTGATGGGTCAATTGAATATCCATATGGAAAAAAAATAGACTCTGACCCTCCCTACAGAAACCATACACAAAAATTAATTCCAGATGGATCATAGAAATAAATATAATGTCTAAATCAATAAAACTTAAAGAAGAAAACATAGAATTTTTAATGAACTTAAAATTAGTATTAAACAGTATATTAAAACATCACTAACACTGAAATAAATATTTTTAAATGTACTTTATGAAAATTTAGAATGTGTTTTCATGAAATATACATTAAGAGGGGAACATTGAACCACAGAGTTAGTAAAGATATTTGAAATACATATATTCAACAAATGATCCAGTCCAGACTATGCAAAAATGTCTTACAAATCAAAAAGAAAAAAAATAATAAAATGATGGGTAAAATCCTTGAAAAACCACTTTCCAAAAGAACATATCTAAATTCTGATAATCACA
Source organism: Ursus maritimus (assembly GCF_017311325.1). Classification (NCBI taxonomy): domain Eukaryota; kingdom Metazoa; phylum Chordata; class Mammalia; order Carnivora; family Ursidae; genus Ursus; species Ursus maritimus. The sequence continues at coordinate 26,460,909 of NW_024427107.1, read as the reverse complement.
TGAAAAGTCTCTTTAAAACATTAGTTGATAGAAACACAACCGTGATATCACTGCAACCCTAGGATAATGGCAAGCAAACTTGAAACTATTGAGGATATAGAGCAACTGAAACTATCAGAAATTTCTGGTAAAAGTATATGTTGGTAATCCACTTTGAAAAATGGTATGGAGACTACCTATTATAGCTAAAAATGTATTTACCCTATGATCTAGCAATTTCATTCTTAGGAATAACTGGAACAGAAGTGAGTGCATTGTATCTTCTATGGAAGTCTTACTCTTAATGGAAAGAAACTGGAAATAATTCAAATGCACATCAGGTGTACGATGACTAAATAAATTGTGGTGTATTCATATAATGGATACTCAAGAACAATGACAGCAGTGGGGTGGTAACTACAACTACATGCAAAAAATCAATGAATCTTAGAGACATAATGGTTAGGAAAAGAAGCAAGACGTGAAAAGAGTGCATTGATACATATGAAGTTCCAGAACATGAAGACAGAGTAATAGAACTCAGAATTGTGTTCCTGGGGGATGGGAGGCAATAGTGGATTTCTGGGATATTGGAACTATTCTATTCTTTGATTTGGGTGGTGGTTACAAAAGTGTATACATTTGTAAAATTCAATGGGCTGCACTCTTAGTATTCATTCACCTTATTTCATGTAATAGATAAATATCCTAGAAACATTTTTGCATGTATTCATAAGAAAAAATATATATACTAGATGTTCAAAGCAACCTTAAATGTTTATCAACAGAAAAAATAAATTGTTGCTTATTTTTTAAATGGGTTATAAATACAAAAGTACATAAATGAGAGTTATGTGTCATTAGAACCATACATTGTGGACCCCCAAAATGAAAGTTTGAAAGTGGCAGAATATGTGTACTATGACACACTTGTGATATCACTTACTTTATAAAAGTTACAACCAATATGGAATTACATACTTGTTAAATAAAATTATAAAGCAATAAATAGCGACAGGATCAGACCTATGTTTTGGAAAACTGTTTTGTAGAAATTCAGAGGATGGATTGGATAAGAAAGTTTAGTAAAAGAGAACTGGGAAGAGGTATATTGATTAAGAGGCTTTCTACTAGAAAAAATTGATAAGAAGGAGATTAATAAGAACATATTCAATGGGAACGGAAAAAGAGGAAAGACTCATAAAATATTTCAGCAGGAGATCAATAGGTTCTGTTAATCCATTTGAAATGGGAGGCAAGAAAAGAGGTAATGTATATTTATGAAATATACACTCTTTATATGCCCAGACACTATGCCAGGTGTTTTACATATGTTATGCCATTTAATCCTGATAATAGCCTTGTGTGATACACATATTTATTTCTATTTTACAAATAAAAAAATGAGACTCTTGCAGGTTATTTAATTTGCCCAGGGTCAAATGGCAAGGAAATGGAGATGCCCTATTCGAAGCCAGGTGTGTTTGATTCAAAGGTCATGCTCTTTTCATTTCAGAATGAATCCTAATATATCACACAGCATTTGAACATTGTTGCTTTGGTGAATGGTGATGCCATTAACTGAAATAGGAAATTCAGAAAAGTAGCATGTTCCGAAATATATAGGAGAGGAAGTGGATGCTTAGACATCTTTTAACTTTACAAACTTAATGTCTTGAAAGAATTTAAAAATAAAGGTCTAGAGTGGAACTGTCCAATATAGTAGTCTCTGGTCAGATGTAGTTATTTAAATTTATATTAGTCAGTATTAAGTAAAATTTAAAATTCAGCTTCCCCTTCACAGTAGCCACATGTCAAATACTTCAAAAGTCTCACGTGGATAATGGCTGCCATATTGGAAAAGTATATTGGATAGTGTGGTAGAGGGCTTGGATTCAAAAGTCACCAGTATGTTAAGCTAGTATATATTATTATGAACTAAAGTAATTATAATAATATCTCCCATTTATTAATTAAAGTACTTGGCACTATGTCAATAATTTTGTAGGTATTATCTTATTTGATCCTCATTAAAACACTATGAAGTCAACACAATTATTATATTTATTTAACATTTGAGTCTGAAAGGCTCAGAAAACAGTTTGCTCGAAGTTATACAGCAGTAAATGACACACTCAGAATCCAAGCATGAAGTGTCTGGTACTAAGACTTAACCACTTTAAGGTGGTGAGTACAATGAAGAAATGTGAAGAATGTAAAAGAAACATAAGTTCACACAAATTTTCAGAAATGAATATAGGAGGAAGAGGCTATATGATAAATTTAAATAAATTATTAAAAGACAATACTACAGATGAAGCTAAAGGAAAAGTTCTTTTTCAGTGAGGGGCAGTTCTCAGAGTCAAATGTTGTACACATATTAAGTATTCAAGCAGGTCTGAACAGAGAACGAGCTGTTAAATTTAGCATTGCGATCTCTACTGACCTTATCTCTCAGTAGAGGCCTCCACAACCCATGGGAGGAGGTTACATCTTTACGAAGTTTTTCCATGAATAAGAAAGAGGTAGTAGTTAAAGTAAATAGGAGGTTAGAAGACAGGCTTTTTTTTTTTTTTTAATGCATGGAAATTATTGAAAATAGTTGTAATCGAGAAGATAAAAAGTGGAAATGAGAAAACTATTCAGGAAGTGATAACTAATGGTGCGGGTTTTGGAGGAGCAAAAGCTACAAGAGAATAGACCCACTTCCCTGTGGGAAAGGAGGAAACTGATAGATGAAAATATGAGTACTTGGAGAAGGAGAAGGTTTTGCTTTTTATAAATGTTATTTTCACAAGTCTCTTCACTGGAAGTTTAGCAACTATCTATCCATTACATGATCTTCATGAAGAAATCTTCCCTGTTATCTCCCAAAGTTACATTCACACACCTCCTGGTTGCTTCTATGGCACTCAGTTCCCACCAGTAGTAAGATTAGGATCCCGATTACTCTCACGGTGCCCAGCACTAAATGTTATTTTAACGAAGGAATAAATGAGTTCTCATGTGTATAAACTGAATTTTCTCATTGTTGTCACTGCCATGAGGTACAGCAGATAATGAAGAAGTCCTCCATCTCCCAAACACCCCAAGAAATAAAATGGAATGAGAAAGGGCACAGTTTTAGTGGAACAATATTCATTTGGCCAAAGAAAAATTGTCTTAAGTTTTTATCTTGGGATGTGTTAATATCACCCAGGTTCAGACCAAATAATACATTTTTAAAAATAGAAAAAAAAAAGAGATGGCCAATATTTGGGTGGCTTTTTATTATGCTGACTTCAAATTTTTTTTTCTAGCGGATGTATTTTTTTGTTTCTTGTCCCCTTCTCTCCCTTACAAAGAAGCATGAAAAGCAATAAAACTCCTCTATAGACTCCAAATAAAACAGGATCTAAATGTCTAAAATCTTGACTTCTTTTTTAGATTTTAAAGCCCCAGTTCTCTAACATATTAATGTTTTAAAAGTAAATGCATTTGCTTTCTAAAAAGCCAAGTAAGTCTTTATTTTTCTATACATTTCATGCTCAAAAAACCATGTATTATATCTACGATAATGTGATACTTGGCTTTTTATTACATTGCCCCCACTGTATGAAATGGCTTATTCAAAATAATCCCTTCTGTTTAATGTTATTGCACATATATTTAGTTCTTAAGTTAGAACTTTGGTTGAAATTCATATTTTCATCATTGCATCTCTATCCGCCTATATACTGAACCATTTTATTTTAATATATATTTACACTATCATTTTTGTTCCACTTAGAAAATATTAGCATTAATCTACTGATATGAAATAAAATAATACCAACTAGCCCACCCACCCACTCTTCATTGTCTTCAATATCCTCTGCTATCAATTTTAGGAAGTATGACTTCTGCTTTTTGAAAATTATTTAATATTTTTTAATGTAAAAGCAAACTCACTGCAAAGAACATGAGAATGCAAATATCTCTTCAAGATCTGTTTTTCAATTCTTTTGGATAAATACCCAGATATAGGATTGCTGGATTATGTGGTAGTTCTTTTTTTAATTTTCAAGGAACCCTCATACTATTTTCCATGGGCCTGCACCAGTTTTCACTCCTGCTAACAATGCACAAGTTTTCCAATTTCTCCACATCCTCCCCAACCATTATTTTCCGGATTATTTTGTTAATGGTCATCCCAACCATCTCATTGTGACTTTGATTTGCATTTTCCTGAAGATCAGTGATGTTGAACATCTTTGTACTCCTGTTTTCATTGCAGTATTATTCACAATAGCTAAGAGATGGAAAAACCCTAAATGTTCATTGATGGCTGCATAAATAAAGAAAATGTACTATATATAAATGGAATATTATTCAGGCTTAAAAAAGGGAAAAAATCCTGCCATAAGCTACTACCTGGATGAAACTTGATGACATTATGCTAAATGAAATAAGCCAGTCACACAAGGACAAATACATCATAATTTCCTGTATATGAGATATCTAAAGTAGTCAAACTCACAGAGACAGAAAGTAGGATGGTGGTTGCCGGAGGATGGGGGAAAAGGAGAATAGGGAGTTGCTGTTCAATGAATACAGAGTTTCAGTCATGCAAGATGAAGAGTTCTAGAGTTCTGCTGTACCCCACTGTGCATACAGTTAACAATACTGTATTATACACTTACAGATTTAAGAGGGTAGAATCCATGCTACACGATTTTTACCATAATTTTTAAAAATCCATCTTTTTCATCTCAAAAACAAATCCTCCCTCTACTTATTTCTAAAGAAATCAATATTCATTCACTTTTACCAAGGCAAAAATAGCCAAGCTTTTCAATGGAATCCTAAATTATTCTTAACATTTTAGAAGTAAGTTTCAAAGTTTATTACATGGCCTTTACCAATTTCATATCTAAATAGTATAAATCTCTCCAAATGCACAGGTATGTCTTAATTTGCTAATAAATATATTTATGATTTTTATTATATTTATGAATGGAATTCTATTTCTAATGTACTAGGTAAATTGCTATTTTTTTTTAAGATTTATTTATTAGGGGCGCCTGGGTGGCACAGCGGTTAAGCGCCTGCCTTCGGCTCAGGGCGTGATCTCGGCGTTATGGGATCGAGCCCCACATCAGGCTCTTCAGCTATGAGCCTGCTTCTTCCTCTCCCGCTCCCCCTGCTTGTGTTCCCTCTCTCGCTGGCTGTCTCTATCTCTGTCAAATAAATAAATAAAATCTTTAAAAAAAAAAAAGATTTATTTATTTATTTGACAGCCAGCGAGAGAGGGAACACAAGCAGAGAGAGGAAGAAGCAGGCTCCCTGCGGAGGAGCCTGATGTGGGGCTCGATCCCAGAATGCTAGGATCATGGTCTGAGTTGAAGGCAGACGCTTAACGACTGAGCCACCCAGGCGCCCCAAGGTAAATTGCTATTTAAAAGTAACTGATGCGAATCCTATTCAGCACCTCAGTATTTGAAGTCAATTAATACAATATTACATACATGCATCATCTGTCATTTAATAAAGCAAATAAAAAACTACTGGAACATTTTAGCTTTAAAGTTATAAATTAGTATTTTTCACCACCAGGGTAAGTCCAATATTTCTCACCTTCCTTTCTTTCTTCCTGCCTGCCACAACCTCCCCTCACCCAAGTCCAGGAGTTGATCAGAATCAAGTGGAAGAAATATCACCTTCCAAGGATAAAAGGCATTGTTGAAGTTGGAGGAAACTGACTGATCATATTTCGTAGGAGATGAGTTTTCAAAGTAAGTGAAAACTCAATGCAAGGAAGCATGAGCCATCTTTTCCACCTGTCCAGTCAGAATGGGGAAAAGACCCCCTGTTTTTATTTGCCAAGCTCAGGGCTTTGTCTTCTTGGAACTTCCTCCTTCAACACAGCAGTGGAATGCAAAACAGCAGTCCTGTTGAAAATTCTTGTAGCAAGCAGCTGAGATCTGATCAGCACAAGGCCTAAGGGCAAATCCTATTTTTGTTCTCTTTCTCTTCCATTTTCTGTGATGCTGGCAGTTATGGTTATTTTATTTATTTATTTATTTATTTATTTATTTATTTATTTATTTATTTATTATTTTCTCATTGGAATGGTCAATTCCAGATTCAGGTTTCGTTTAGAAGAAAGATTAGTCTTCTGGCCTTGAAAAAGTGTGTTCTTTCTCCTGACCCAATTTCAATTGAAGTATAAACTTGAGGGCCAGTCTTCTAGATAATTGTAAAGGCTTCTTTTGCTGCTTTTGTGTGTGTGTGTGTGTGTGTGTGTGTGTGTGTATATATATACATATATATATACACACACATACATGGGGAGGAATAAAGAGACCAAGAGTAGAATTAGGTATTCTGGGGTACCTTGGTAAAGATAAAATCATATTATTATTCTTTAAAATAACTCCATCATTGTATGAGTGGACAAACTAGGAAAATCACACCAGACTCCGTTATGCAACAATTCATATCGCATTCACCAAATGTGGGCAGGATGTTCTTGACTAAAACCATTTCATATCACATTGGAATGTCCTATGTTTTCAAGGAAAGTTCAAAGTAGAAATTAAATGAGTATGTGTATATTATCGTTACAGGGAATATAAAATGGATGTCAATGTTTAGGGTCAAACAGTTGCTCAATTATATTGCCAGAGCACACCAAATGGAGAGTCAAGTTAAAAATCACTCTAGGAACTATTGGTTCTTTAATAGAGATAGCTAAAGACTATCTAGGAAGCATTACGAGAAAGATAAAAGGTAAGGTTTGTGATGTGAGTTAGAGATTAATAAATAAATAAAATTAATAATTATTAAATTAATAAAAATAATAAATAACAGCATTCAGATATTGCTGTTCAAAGTAAAAGTAGAAGAATGAGGGAATACTGGCTTCTGGACTGGAAGATGTAATTCATCTCTATCTCACTTAATCTTTCAGAATGGACATTTACATTGATTTGTGTTTGGTTCATGAAAACACTAGTGTGCGCATACACACACACACACACACGTCATCATTTCCAAATGAAATTTGGGTTTGGATTGAATGACATTGAATCAAATTATCTGTGGGTAAACAATTACAAGAGAGTGTGAACACATGTAATTAGCACAAGAAAAACATTTCCCGAGTGGACATAGAGCCAAATAATGTATCAAGGATGAAATATTTAGAAATTATATAGTTGCACCCTTTTATTCCATACATGAGGCATACGATTTAGAGAAGTATATAACCTGTTGAAAAATAATATGGATAGTGATTGCTCTTTAAGCATCGCTCACTGTGTGATACATTTAAGTGGCGCTCCATGCCATTAAGAAAACAAAAATACTGGTAATAGTTTTGTTCCACCAAAGGAATTTGCTGAACTGTTTAGTATGTGGTTGTTAGTAGTAAATACTATTTTTATTCTTCTAATACAGTAAAAATGATGCACTAACAAAGGTGCCATGATTTCTTCCCAAAATATTTCTTAATTTAATTGAAATTCATTTTTTCTTTTAGAAATATAAGATTTTTAGTATAATTCCCCGGATCCCTCCAAAATGGTCTTGCTATACTAATCGCTGTACTTATATTTTTAAGGTAAGAAAAAGTCACTACTTTTACATGACAATACTTTAAATGTACTTTCGGTATACTTATACTTATGTAGGAATTAGCAACAAAAGAAAAATAAATAAAAATCAGAGTAAAACATTTCTTCACTTTAATAGCCACCTCTGTTAGAAGAAGATACTGGCATAACTTTCTTTGTTGCATAATCTTCAGATACTTTTTTTTTTAAGAGTTTATTTATTTGTTTGACACACAGCATGGGGAGCAGCAAGCAGAGGGAGAGGGAGAAGCAGGTTTCCCACTGAGCCGGGAGCCTGATGTGGGACTTGATCCCAGGACCCTGGATCATGACCTGAGCTGAAGGCAGACACCTAACTGACTAAGCCCCCAGGCACCTCAGATACTCTTTAATCACAGTAAATCATGTATAATTCCCCAAATTATGTCTATAGCTGCCTTGGAAATGTTCTAAGGGATTTCCAATAATTTCAAAGATATAAAAAAAAGATAATACAAAAAATTGTTCTGTTAATAACAATTTAGACATATTTTTTTACTTCTACATTAAAGTTGCTCCCAATTAAAAATAAATTTGTATAATTCATCATTACTGCATAAAGCTTTTGGTTCTTTCTTAAATAGTGATAAACCAACATTGTTGCAAATTCTATAAGACACGCCATTGCGAATCTGGTAACATGCTTTATTCAAAACTATTCTAATTTTTTGGTACTTCATGAATGTTAGAAAGTTTGTCACCACCCTCTCATCTTTTTAATGATAATAAAGCCCAAGAAATAACTTTAATTAATAGAATGATATTTACACATTGAAATTATACAATTTAACAATTGTTATGTATTTTCCATGAATATTTCATCTTTTATTATGTTTGGAGAAGACACTCATCTAATTTATTTAATATGCTGAAACATGTTCATCTATACTATTCCAAATTTTGAAATTGCAAAGTCATGGTAATCAACTCATAAACTCAAAATGAAATCATTTTTATCCTTCCTTTTTGGACTGAAATGTGGAAAAGTTAGTTTCCTAGAGGTTGAAACTGCAACAGTTTTCCCAATAAGCAAGAAAACAGGAATCCAAGTTTAGGACTTCTGCTGGTGGGGACAGAGAAAATAGCTAAGTTTTTGACAGTTTCACAATAGAAAAACAAAAAACAAAAAACAAAACTTCAAGTGTTGAGGGTTTCAAGTTTATAGCTTGATTCCTTAGCAAACAGTTGCCCAAATTCTGAAGTTGTGTGGGACAGAAAGTTAAAAATCTGAGCCAAAACCTCTGAAAAACAAAGAGTATTAGCTGACATTCTCAGTGTTGAGAAATAAGGATTAAAGTTCAAGTCATGCTATCAGAAGGGCTATGGTGAAAATGACCAGGTTCTCATCTAAACTCTGGAGAGCTATGAATGAAGAACGGGACAAACCTAAGGTAGACAGAGCCATACCAGTCTGGATTTGAATCAGCATAATCCCTGACTTGATTAAATTGATAGCTACCACATCTATCTACCTCCTAGAGAAAAGGATGGCCCTTCTTTGGTGCAAGTTAAGAGTATTTGGAGCCTATCCACTTTTTAAACAAAATGTATGTCATCTGATGTCATTACAAGTCATTTACCAGTCTAATCACTCAATAGGAATGACAAGAAATGACACCAAATAACCCAAGACCAAGAGAAATAACAAGAGATTAAGATATTGGGGTTATTGAAAAGAATTTTAAAATAACAATTCATATATTTGAAAAATAGAGGTAAAGAGACAGAAAAAATTAAAAGATGGAGAATTTCACCAAATAACTAGAGTCTATAAAAATAACCCAAAGGAACTATAGAACTAAAAATTAAATGAAATTCAGACTTCCACATATGGGCTTAACAGTAATTAAGAGAAAATAGAGGATAAGGTTTTTAGGTTTGAAGATGAGTGAACAAAAAACATGTAAACTAAAAACAGAGAGAAATAAATGAAAAGTATAGAAGAGAGCATAGACATATAAATGACCCAGTCAATTAGTCTAACATGAATGCAGATGATGCCGAGAGAGAGAGAGAGAATGAGGCAGAATCAATATTCGAAAAGTTGACCAAAGATTCTCCAAAATTGGTAAAAGATTGTATACCCACAGATAAGCAAAATAAACACAAAGAACATCAAACCCATCCCTTCCCTATCCTGCCTTCCTTTATCTTACAACAGGATCCCCTTTAGAAAAGAAAAATGAATAAAACGTTTTTCTACACATTTATCACATGCAAATTTGCATAGTGTTTTGTTTGTGTGTTGATTATGTGTTAGGCTATATATAGTCTTTGCTGTTTTCCTGTATAGAGTGTTGTTGACATGTGTTGCTAATATATTAATTTATTTTTCCATGTGCTCCATTTGTTCAAAACATGAGTTGACCCATATGACCAAGCTTCTAAATGAACATTCATAAGCATTTCTTGATAGTCCATATTTAGAAATACTCTCTGGCCTACACTTGAAAATCTGCAGAATCAACTTGTTGAGGCTCTATTTTCTATTAAAGAAAGGGAGGTATTGGAAAATCATTTTTATAATTTCTAAGCTGTGATATTATGTGGTTTATTTTTTGAAATGAATATCCAAAAAAAAATTCAAAAATTTGTCTGAGATGAGACAATAGTTCTCCAAAACTCCCCGCGTAAAAAGAAAATGTGTGTCATAGCAGCATATAAAATAACCACCTGAAGTCCCATGACACTTCTTGGCTTGCAAACCAAACCACTAGTGAATTTTTTTTTTTTTAACTAAAGGAGACACTTTGGTTGAGGTTTAAGTTATTTTTACATATACTCTTATTGCACAATGTGTTTTTCCCTTGCAAAACTCAACACAAGTAGAAATAGATAATTTTATTTTGTGTGTTTCTCTTCAGTTTGATGCAAGCTCCATTAGGAAAAAGATTTTTTGTCTGCTCTTCTACTATATCATTCTATGGTATTAAAAGATACCTAGCACATAGCAAATGACAATAAATATTTGTTGGTCAAATAAAATGAATGAATGAATGAATGAATATTGTTTATACCAAATTTTTATTTGGATATACCACATAAATATGAATATATACTTATGAAAGTTATGGGACAATGTCATACTAAGAATGAAGAGAGACATATGGGGAAAGTAACAGATTCAGAAATATTGTAGGTTCTAAGTGAATGCTAAGTACTCCACCTAGTTTCTTACAAATAGAATACAAAGTCCATAGAAACAGAATATAAACAAACCATAAAGGTACTATCTAGAGACCCTAACTGTGGTCAATGTATATATTTCCTTTCTTTATTTGAATAGGTGTTACCGTTTGATGATTTCATCAACTTAGCATATGCATATGCATGTGTGTGTGTGTGTCTACAGATACACAGGTACAACTGTATTTATATAGATACCATCAATGAGAAGAAAGTATTGTGGGGGCGCCTGGGTGGCTCAGTCGTTAAGTGTCTGCCTTCCGCTCAGGTCATGATCCCAGGGCCCTGGGACTGAGCCCCTCATCGGGCTCCCTGCTCAACAGGAAGCCTGCGTCTCCCTCTCCCACTCCCCCTGCTTGTGTTCCCTCTCTCGCTGTCTGTCAAATAAATAAAATCTTTAAAAGAAAAAAGTATTGCGAATGAACTACTTTAAAGAATCTATCAAGTTCATCTGGATTTATAGAAAAAGTTCGATCTCTACACATTCAAAGAGGAATGCACTTCTGTTCAGCAGTTCATGCATGAACTGTATTCTTTTTTTAAAAATAATTATCAGAAGCTATGATATCTTCAGGTAAACATTAGAATGAACTGTGTTAAAAGTTCCTTACTGATTTATTAGTATTAAGCCAAATAATACTATGGAAGATTTAGATGAATATTTTCTGTAAAAGTGAAGATTACCTTGTCAGTTGTTTCCCTTAGATTTTTCTCTATAAAAGTTACCGTGAGTTTTAGTTTTATAATTTTCCATTTTGTAGACTCTAGTGCATAGAATACTATACTATATAGAATATGGTGCAAATAATAAACATTCTTTATTATTTATCACACTGCTACAAGTCTTACTATAGCTTTATTATTTTCTTAATTCAATCCTCAAATGTAAAAGGAAAAACATGAAATTGTAACTCACAGAAAAAACTCCATGGCCAGAGGGACTCCAACGTATCTTGCCAAAGAACTTCCTGGTGTGATAATTAAAGAGAAAAAAGAACCCAATACATAAAAATTAAACAGAAACAGGAAACCTTGCAATAGAATGAATGAACATTTCTGTTTCTGGGAAAATTAGACAGATAGGGACAGCCATCTGAGGTTTGGCATATATTAGGTTTAAACAATGAATTCTGCCCATTGAATCAACAATGATTGGACACCTACTCGTGCAGAACACTGTTCTAGATGCTGAGAATATACAAAGAGGCAAAGACATGGTTCCTGTTCATGTAAGGCTTATTAAACAAATGGATCATTGGTTTTAACTACTGGTGGAGGAAAACTAAGGCTAATGAAGAAAACACATTTTTTTTTTCAAAATTCTATTAAACCTTAGTAGTGTTGTAAGAATTGAGTATAACATAATTGAGTACATGCTGGCCTTGAAGTTAGAAGTCCTGGATTGAGAACTCTAACCTGCAGCTGATCAGCCATGTGGTATCAGCAGAGTTAAATCACCTCTCTGAACCTTTTTGTTCAGTTGTAAAATGATGGCTTTGGAATTGTATATATGATGTACAAAAGTTTCCAATAGCATTCTTTTAGGACATGTTAGGAACGATAAGTTCAGTGTTGCATGTTCAGTGTTAATATACTAAACTGTATGTTAGTATATATAGCATATTACCAATGTTTAGTATATTCAGTATATTAGTATATATTAGTATATACTTGTATATATGTTGTAGTGTATAATTAGTATATATTAGTTTATAATATATTCAGCATATTTAGTGTTGCATGCTTAGTATATTACTAGAAATATAATAGATTGAATCAGTATTCAGGAGAGACTATTGGACAAGATGAGTGAATGATTTTACCCTCTGTAATCCTTAGGTCTATGATTCTGTTGTGAGGTAGGATTCATCTCTTGTACTAATCTTCGCAGTATGGTTTTCTTACGCTAAGCAGGAGTGATTGGGTTAGTTTCTAATTAAAGATCTGATGTGTAGAGAGAAAAAAAAAAAACCCAGAAACTCAAGACTTCAGCCAAGTGTACCAAGCTCAAACATAAAGCTGTTTCCGAGAGTTCAAGCTCCCAAAACCTTCTAACTCCAGTTTATGATGAAATATATATATTGTTCATTTCGGGGTGAGTACCACCACGATGGTTTTCTAGGCAATGGGACATTGCAACAAAAATAAATTCACCAAGTTAACATAGAAAGAAGATCTTAATTTGAATTAAGCTTTTACATATGTAATCTTTCCTTTAAATTGTATCTCATTTATTAGAGTGCTTCAAGGATACTAATTTAATTACTACTCACAGTGATATTTTAGGAGTTAAACTTAATAAAACCTGAATGATTTTTTTCTTCAAAGTCTCCATTGATACATCTGGACAAAATATTCTAACTCTAGAGCTCAAGACCGAGGGATAGGAGCAAAGTAAGTATGAAGCCCAAGTAAGTGCTTAAATCATTCAACCATTTATCATTAGATGACAAATACCACACCTCATATGGAGACAATAATTCTGACCTATCTCAGGAAATTGTGAGGACAAGCCTAAAGTGTAGAACTGCATGCTATACTGATATATGGAACGAGACTAGTATGTATATGTGTAGCCTTCAATTTCCAAGTCTTCTCTTCCTGTACTCTCCGATGATTGGCCTAAAATGTAGGCTCAGACTCAGAAAATAATAGGGCAGTGCAGGGTAGCGCAATTAGATTGTAAGTAGAACCATGTTCAGAATAGGAAGCAGATGCATCCTCTGAGAAAAACAAAAAGAATGTGAACTCTTGTCAGCAGCAAATTAATCAATCTCCTTCTTCTTACAAAGGTTATGTTAAAACTATATCTAACATAGTTTGCAAAATACTGAATTTGAAGAGACTGCAAGTTTAAAGGGAATACTTCTAGACAATTCTAAGAGAACCAGATTTTTCTTTTTTTCTAAAGAGATTAATAATATTTCATATATGATGCTGCTGGGCTTTGGAGGAAAATCCTATTTTCTTGAGGCTAATCCCAGGCAATAACCCACATGCACTTGAAACTCACCAAAAAAAAAAATCTTCATTTGGGGGCTGCCCGGGACTACTTCATATCCATTTATCGGGATATAAATAAGGGCAATATCCTCTAAATACATTAATCTGCTTAATCTTGTATCCATTATGTCCCAATGGTGGAGTTTTTGTTATTAGAAAAATTGTAGCATCTTTTATCTGATGAAACAAACCTTCATTTCTAATTTGACAACGTCTACCAATTATTGAGAACCACGACTATGTCAGGCCAGTGCATGACCTCTACAAAATTGTCTGCCTTCTCATAACATCCCCATGAGAAAGATATTATCATCTACAAATTAGAGATGAAAATACTGAGTCTTAGAAGTAAAGTAATTTGCTCAAAGTGGCGATTGCTTATAAGGATTCCAACTCAAGTGTATCTGATTCTCTAGTCCACTATGAGATGCTCTATTATTTGAGCTTTCCATTGTTTTTAAAGAAAAACAAGTAATTCATCCAACATATCAACTTTAAAACATTTTTATAAGCCAAACAACTTTATATGGAGTTACCCATGCGTATTTTTTACAATTATATCCAGTCAAAATCCTTTAAGAATAGTTTCTGTATTACTATGGGGGGAAAAAACACATTTGTTCATTTTTGTCTATCCCTGTAGGAGCAATTGAGGGTTCTGTTCCTTTATCTGCTGCAGTGAAATCCAACTAAGAACACTTGAGCCTAGACATCTAAAACCTTCCCTCGTGCAAAGTCAACATTTCTCCTGAGCCCAGTCAAGCTCAGCTCTGAGTGTCACTGTGTAGTTTACATGGTCTGATATTTAAACGGGGAGGGGAGAGGAGAACTGACTACATGATACAGTTTAGCTGAAGAGATTTTCATTTCAGAAAAAAACAAAAACATTTCTTTGGATAAACGTATCTCCATTAGCAAGTGCTTTCTCATACTACTCAGCGATTTTGATTCCTCAAGGCCACTTATTAATTATAAGAAGGAAAACAATACACTACATTTTACCTAAGCAGAATTTATTTCTTGCATGAGCAAAAATTTCATTTAACCTCAAGCATAGAATAACATATTTGAAATATTCACCTAAGGGTAAGAATTGTTTTGCACTTTACATTCTTGCTGCTTATCTACTGAACATCAACCCCCAGATTCATACCAAGCCAAGTGCTGTGGAAATACAAAATCCTTTGGTAAAGGCATTTTTGTAAAATTTGGACTTCATTTAATAGAACTCCTAATTAGAAGCTTACTGAGATTCATCAGAAAATCAGTTTCCAGTCTCAGATCTACCACCAGGCAGTAGGTAGTTCACTGAATTTCTCTATTTTGATTTCTTCATAATCAAAAAAAATAAAAAAAGAATGGAAGCGCCTGCAAATCTGAATCTTGGATGCATAGTCATTTTCTGTAAGAATACTACAGATTAAAATTCCAGTGTATATGTGAAACTGAAATGCAAAAAAAAAAAAAATGTAAGTTGTCATCTTCATTTCATTTTTTCAGCCTTATTCTCTCCTTTTCTTCTTTTTGTGTCTGTCCGTTTCTTAAATGCTAGTATATGTTCCCTTTACCTCTGGGCATTGCACTGTTGCACCTTTTTCCTTGTCTACACGTATACGGTTGAATTTAACAGTGGAGTTATAATTCCAGACCCATCAGGGAAAAGTAAAAGCTGTTCCATAGAAAGTACTGTTCTCCCAAAGTATCTTCTCTTTGCCACAGCAGGCTAACAGGCTTGTCTCTCTCTGCATAAAGCATCCTGAAGGTCTGAGAGCAGTGGAGGTGTCATGAATAACAACTAATCCATCCATTCCTACAGGGGGATTTCACAAATTTCTTTTTGTTTCTCAATAAAATGCTATTCACAGTAAGAAATCAGACCAGAAATCCTGGCTAATTTGTTAGAAGGAAAATATATTTGGGCAAAGCAATGTATATTTATTCAAGTGCATAACCTGAGAGCAAAAGCAAGTTTTCCTGAAAATGCTTTTAGATGAGCAAACTAACCCAGGCTTGTAAGGTCATAAAGGTAGCACGGTTCTTTGGGGAGCATCAAGAAAATAAAGCCCTGCTTGCTTGTTCTCTCCAAAATAACGAAGGTTGATGATTTGGCGCAATTATTCCGGCTGTTTATATCCCGCTTCTGTTCCCCTTTTTGCCAGTGGAGTTATGTTCCTTTCCCCAAACAGGGTGTGTCCCCCCTGGAACTTCGCAAGGGGCAGCCTTTTGCCAGCATGGTGGAATGGAATGAATCTCCCCTCTTTCTTAGTCTTTGTCATCTTGATATTCCAGCTTTGTCGTGGGTGCCTTTTCACAAGCAAAATTCTAGTGTCCTTAATTCAATCATCAGGCACATTGCATTTAGACCCAAGTGCTAATTTGCCGATGTCAGGTGCACAAATGCAATGGTTTCCACAGCCAGACTCACTCCTGGAACCACTGTGCTTCTTCCCACTTTTGCCTTATTTTTGTTTGGTTGGGGTTTTTTTGTTTTGTTTTGTTTTGCCATTTATTTCTATTGAAAAAAAGTGTGTTGTAATTTTAAGTCTTCCCAAACCCTTTTTGGTTTTAGCAAACCAATGCATTAATGTATATTTTATATTTGAAGATGTATTTCTGAACACCTTAAGAAAACTGAAGAAACCTTGAAAGGGTAAGTTTTTAGAATTTTTCTCAAAGTATCATGGAGTCTTGGTTCTGTTAAACGTCAAATAAATACATATAGAACCGCTTCCAGGGTCAAGTGTATGTGTGTATATAATAATAGTTATTGTTTGAAAATATCCTGAGCAAATGGGACTACTCCAGGATTATGGTTCAAAACATTTTAAATTGAATCATATTCTGGTCCAGGCAAGGATTTGTTAATCTGCTGTTAAGGCTTTTTTTTTTTTTTCTTTCCCTAGAGTATCTTATAATACACATGCTAGAATTTCTATTTGTGTCTAAAGTTTACTTTTATAGTATTTTCATTGTTTGTTTTTCTCCACATTTATAAATTGTAATTGTAGCAATATTATGTGCTTATTGGTATAACCCACAGTTGCTAAAATGAATTCTTTGACTCTGGAAGCTACTATTTAAATAGACATTCTACAACTTCTCCATCTACCAACTAAGTTATTCTTCACTGCATATTTGTAGCTTCAAATTGATATAGTTTATTTAATAGTTGAAAATATAAGTTTCAAGGTATAATTACATAGGAGGTTAAATCTCAGGTATGGATATATCAGCAAATTCTTTCACCTCTATTAGTCTTGAGTTTCCTTACCTGAAAGTGATAACAATAATATTAATTTTAATCAATTGAGATGAAGACTAAACGAAACAATGCATGTTAGACAATCAGTATAGACTCTAGTATATACTCAGTACTCAATAAATGCCAAATATTTTCATTAATTGTAATGGTATTTTGAATATCCATCAAATAATTTTGAATAATTTTACCTTAGTTCAGGTTTATATTAGATACAACTTCAGCTAAATAAAAATGTGGTTATTAGATTGTCCAAGAGTTGTCAATATATTTCTTGTTTCCACATTTGGATTCGCTATAGGCACCACAATTTTTTTTCTTAATTACAGCTCACATTTTCAAGTTTACGTGGTACACACTTTGCCCACTCATTCTTGAGGGTTCCAGCCACTATTTTAAAGAAGCAAGACATTTGTGATGCTCTTGATGGCGGTCTTCAGTTATGTATGAGTTTGACTTTCACGTCCAGTTGAAGGGTTTGAATGGTTATAGAGACTTATTGGACAAAACTGGGAAAGTCTCTAAGACCATAAAAAAGGACATATCAGGCTTCAGTGTAAGGAGAATAAAGCAAACACAAAACAAACAAGCAAACAATACCAAATTTCTCCCCATCAACAACAGGTAAAATATTACCAACTAATTAGATATGTTGGTTAGGCACCTGCCATAGAAACATTTACTGTTAATACGTAAGTCCAAAGCTTTTCAAAGATTTGCATTTGCCATTTTATTCTTTGGAAATAATTATTTGAAATCTTAAATTAATTGGTTTCTGAGTGGATTCTTCTGAGCTCTTTTGTGATGTCTAATTAACCGTGGTAGACCAACCTTGGCTTATCTGTTGCCTTAATTCAAATCAAGAATAATCAAAAAACACGGGGCGCCTGGGTGGCGCAGTCGTTAAAAGCGTCTGCCTTCGGCTCAGGGCGTGATCCCGGCGATCCAGGATCGAGCCCCACATCAGGCTCTTCCGCTGGGAGCCTGCTTCTTCCTCTCCCACTCCCCCTGCTGTGTTCCCTCTCTCGCTGGCTGTCTCTATCTCTGTCACATAAATAAATAAAATCTTTAAAAAAAAAAAAAAAAAGAATAATCCAAAAACAGGGCAGTCACTGCTGGTTTGATTCTACCCCTGGCTGAGTGTTATATAAGAGGAGTGTAGGGAAGGTGGTTCAGGCCCCCAGGAAAGGAGACAGAGTCAGTAGCAATAACGATAAAAGATAGAATAATTTTAATGGAAAAATTAGGTTAACTTTACCAGGAGCAAAAGAAGTATGAGGAAAAGGGGATACTTGGCATGTATGTGAGATGGGCCCCCAGATTCTAACACTTCGGATCTGTCTCTGTAAGTGAAGCCATGAGACCAAGGATAAAGAGAAAAGCCAAAAGAAGAAAGACCTGGATTTGAAAGTTGTGCCAAATTTAAAAGAAGAGAAAGAGTAAAAGATGCCTGCAAATACAAGTGAAAATGTGATTTGAGCATGTATTCTAATAATTTGTCAGTCATTGCTGTAAAGTTTTCAGGGCTTGTATTACAACCAAGCATTAACATATCACCTTCTCCAGTCTTCAGAAAGCAGGTCAATCAAAAACCAAAGGGATGGATGCCTGGGGAGAGGATATTTCCAGAACCAGACGAAGGTGTGCCATTCAAGTATTTCCAGGTCCCTAATATTCAAGTCTCCTTTAATGTGATGAAGAAAACTATAAAATCCATGAAGAATACAAACCACATCTTACCTTTTTTTTTTTTTTTTTTTTTTTTACTCCTTTGTTATCTAACTTCCCACTAGAATATAACCTCCTTGAGCACTGGGACTTGGTGATTTTATTCATTGTTTATACCTAGGGCTTAGATTAGTGTTAGGCATATGGTGGGACCTGAGGAAATAGTTGTTAAGTGAATGAATTGGCATTTTTGGATTCACTTAAACCCAGTAATCCTGGTCCCATAAGATCTTTATAACTTGTGTGTCTAATTTACCTGAAGGACACATTAGCATATACTCCCTTATGTTCTCCTCAACGCTCAATGCTTTCAATCGTTTTTGACAGTCCTGCTCACAATCCTCTAAACCTCCATCATACTCATTCTATCAGATGATTGCGTTTCAAAAACCACTCTCATTTTCTAAACATGCCCT
>NW_024427107.1:26300089-26441718 GCF_017311325.1 Ursus maritimus | reverse complement strand
CCTACATCTTTATCTATCACTCACCTGCATTCTGTGGTGTTCATATATACATGTCATAAACAACTACATATTATCTGATTTCTTGCCCTATTGACTACCTGCTTTCTCTCCTGTATCTCCATGTCCATAGCTATTCATCTTCTGTCCATCCTCAATTCAAGTCTATATGGCAGAAGGACCTAGTCCTTCCTTACTTCTTTTTTTTTTTTTAAGATTTTATTTATTTATTTATTTGACAGAGATAGAGACAGCCAGCGAGAGAGGGAACACAAGCAGGGGGAGTGGGAGAGGAAGAAGCAGGCTCCCAGCAGAGGAGCCTGATGTGGGACTCGCCAGAACGCCGGGATCACGCCCTGAGCCGAAGGCAGATGCTTAACGACTGAGCCACCCAGGCGCCCCCTTCCTTCCTTCTTTTAATTTACTACTCTTTTTTTCCTTTTGTTTTCCCCATCTGCCTTCGTCCATTTGGGCTGCTATAACAAAATACCATAAACTGAGTGGTTTATAAATGACAACGGTTTTGTTTCTCACAGTTCCATAGGTTGGAAAATCAAAGATCAAAGAACAGATTGTGTGTCTGGTGAAGACCCACTTCCTGGCATATACACGACTTTTAGCTATGTCCTCACAGAGTGGAAGAGACAAGGACGCTTTCTCAGCTTATTGTACAAAGGCACTAATCCCATTCATGGGAGTTCCACCCTCATGACCTAATCTACTCCCAAAGACCCCACATATTAATATCATCACTTTCGGGGTTAATACTTCAACATGTGAATTTGAAGGGGACGCAAATATCCAGGCTACACCACCAGACATTGAAGGTAAAACTGAGTATCCTTTCCTTACTACTCACATGTTATTTCTTAATTTTTTATAATGTAGCACCCCCTGTCTCATCTATTTCAAGAAAGCTTCCATTTTCTCACCCTATTTTTCTCAGTCTTGAATGGGTTGTCTGAAACAACACACGAGCTAAGGGTTAAAGTTTAGTACTACACTTGGATAAAGGTCCACTTTGATATTCTCACTAGATGATAGGGATTGGCCCGGCAACTCAGCATGTTTCACAATGTGATGGATAAATATATTGGACCAGGCACACAGCTAAATCCATTCTCTTCATCTATTCCTAATCTAATCAAAATTAGTTAAAAGATAGTAGTGCCTATAGTGATCCGGGAAGATTATCAAACACAAAGTCACCTGGTAGGGGAAATGGGCTTTTATTCGTATACCAATAGGTAAAATAAGATAAGAGAGGCACACCATAATGGAGTATGCATTAGGTGCCGTGTGGGCACAGAACATATAACATAATTGAGTCTGATTTGAGTGGGGAGGCAGCCACAGGGAGGCTAAGACATCAATATTTAAGAACGATTAGGAATAGTCATGTGAATTGTTAAGAGAAAAGAGTGAGAGATTCAGATATTGCTTCTCTAACATTAATGTGATCAGACGCACTAGTCTGTTCACGGCTTCTCATAATCTCCCCGTTTATTTGTAAGCAAATTATAAATTCCTAAAACTAACAACGAGACCACCCAACCTGCTTTTCTAGACACCTAAATATTCTCCACAACATAAATTCCTCACCATTTTCTAGACGAAAAATATACTCTCATTATTCTTGCTTCTTAGTTTTTTTGCTCATAAAATACCTCCTCAAATATTTACACATTTTGAAAATACAGTTACCCATTATTGTCTCTTTAATTACCCCTTAAGGGGTAATTGTTTCTATACTATGCTAATTTTCCATCACATTTCATGGACATATCACACATAACCTAGTTTTGTGAACATCTCTTTCCATGAACTTTTCCCCTAATAGCTCAAGAGTGCTTCCAGTAAAGAACCACATCTTAGCTATTTCTTGTGTCCCCCACAATCTAAAGAAACAGTGCCTTTAAAACATTAGCTTTTCAATACAATGTGGGCCAATATATAGCTCGATCAGTAAGTTTTCCTAAGCAATACAGTTCTGGTCATTTTGTTTTACTTAAGAAAGTCATTCAAAATTTTAGCTTAGACAGTCATGATTTTTTATAAAATTCTTAGTTAGTCACCTCATTATTAACCTAACACAGCATTATTGTTAAAAACAAACTGGGCAAGCTAGCTGCACTACAAAAGCCAAGGGCTTGCAATGAATCTCACTATAATTACCTCATATAATTTTTACAACAGAATACAAAATGTGCCAAGGTGGAAAATATTGCTTATCACTCTGGAAAGGCAAAGTTCCATATTACTCAAGATCAAACTGCTTTCTCTTAAAGGGGCCCCAAGCATTTGAAGCAGACGAGCAGAGGACAAAACGTGTACCCCATTGATATTCTACTCAGTACATTAAGGAATAGATTCTTATGGTCATAGCTAACATAGTGAGAAGTTTTGGAGAGGGAAGTAATATAATTTTAATCCTAGTCATTATGTTTTAGACAATATTTAATTGATAAAATGTACAGAAGCCTGTATTTGTACTCAGTTTCACTGTTCCTCCCATAAACTCCTTTCATAAAGCCTAAAAATTTCCGATACTACAAATGGATTTTAATGCTTGACTTTCAGATTTTATAGGGGCATCCAAAGACCCCTCTTTGCTTTCGTTTTTCCCCCGAATACTGATTCTGTACCTAAGGGTCCACCACAGGGCAGGCAGTGGGTTTCTTAAAATGCTACATATCTGAAAGACAATAGGCGAGTTAATAAAATTTTCAAGTTAGGAATGTCACAATAGGCATGTGTTTCCATTCATAAAGTATGTCTTGAACACACACAAACTATCCTTTGTCATCTGTTTCTGCCCCATTTCGAAATTATTCTCTGCTATTAATTAGAAGTGACTACAATTTGATTAATCTCAAACATGTGTCACATATAAACAATGTGGAGAACTGAATTCAATATTTTCTTCCCTTGGAGTATGCATGGTGTTCATAGAAAGAAACCGAATATATATTTTAAAACAATTTGAAATCTAGTATTATCACACAGAGGGAGAATATTGTCAATGTCACATTCTAGCTTATTTGAAGTATTAAATTTACAGAAGAACCTAATTATATATGGTTTCTTAGACTGAAAATGTAAAAACTAAGTGAACTTTTTTCTCTCCTGTTTTACCACTAAAACTCTCATTTCCAGAATCTGTTCCTTCATCTTGAGAATCTACCTGATTTTCGTCCCTGTTTGGCGTTTAATTGAACTCTTTGGCAAAAACTTCCCAATACCTGCAAACTCACAGTGGACAAATACACATTGCCTTAGCTTCGAGAAAGGAAAGTTTCAATTAACAAGGGAAAAATGTCTTTTTGCTTAATTTAAATTATCAGTATTAATATAGGATATGTACTAAAACACTCATTTTTCAAAGTGCTAATTCAATTTCCATAAATGCACTAAGCCTTTAACCGGATTATAGAAGAAAAATTATATGATAAAGTAGTTGTGATTTAAGAAACAATGATTCCATTTAGGTTTTTCTGTTCAACTTTCTAACAAAAAATGTTTTTCTTTCTTATTACACAGCCCGCAGTAATAAGTGAAATATAATCCTAATTAATTTTTCCTACAGCTGTGTATAAATCAATAGCTGCAACATCCCAAAGGAAACACACACTGCACGGTCCTCCAGGTTCCTAATGAATGCAAATAGAATGACCTTTTTCTGACAACTATGAATATTATTTCACAATTTCACCATTGAAATCGCTGCCATCAGCAATTCATACAGCAAACATGGAGACTACAATAGTTGTAAATAACTATTCATTATGGAAAGAAGGGAGTGGAAAAAACTGAGCCTGAGTTATGCAACTTTTAAGCCTCGAGCTTCATTTTTATGTTTCATTTTGATATGGAAATTGTCTTAAATGTAACCAATCTTCATTTTAGTTCTTTCTTCTCTGTTTTAGGGGGAAAAAAAGATTAAAGTGAATCAATGTTTTATGCCATTTAATGGAGAAGTTCAATATTGAAATGCTTTTGTAAATGAAATAAAATCAATCCGTAATATTGTAAAGCTCTAAATACTACATTCAAATTATTAGGAGGCTATGGTTATCTTCCATCAGAAATAGCTGGCAGAGGGGCACCTGGGTGGCTCAGTCAGTTAAGCATCTGCCTTTGGCTCTGGTCATGATCCCAGGGTCCTGGGATCAAGTCCCGCATGGGGCTCCCTGCTTAGCGGGGAGTCTGCTTCTGCTTCTCCTTCTCCCTCTCCCTCTGTGTGCGTGAGCTCTCTCTCTCTCTCAAATAAGTAAATAAATCTTTTTGAAAAACATAAATAAATAAATAAGATAGTTTAAGAAATACCTGGTGGAAAAATATGTGCAGAAAACCCCATTGGTGTACTTATCAAGACAGCAGTACTCATAGTGAACATGCAGATGGCTTTAGAAGCTATGAAAACATAATGACATCAAGACGACACCTATGGGAACCTGAGAAAAGGTGCGAGTAATTAAATCACATTATTGTCCATTTTGACTGAAGAACCACTTTATTCCAAAATACAATAAAACTGCATGTCCTTACGCTAAATCATATTCAGTTTGCCACAAAACTTCATTATACCCATGAAGATGTCTCATTAAGCAGAATTTAAACTCAAATTTTATCAGAAAAGTAATTAAATATGTTAAACCTAATTCTGCTGACCATTCATCTATATACTGAAAACTCCCATTGCAGTTCTAGAGCCGAGAATATAATTAGCCAGTAGAGTTCAATCACTCATTAAAAACAGGACTTCTCAAATTGCAACAAGTTTCAAAGAGGGACTCACAACAAGAATATTCCACTCCCATACAATTCCAAAAATTTCTCTTCCACCCCCATTCTATAATTAATTTTTATATCTCCACATAGGACTGCAGACTACAATCACATAATTACTCGATATCCCAAATACGGATTCGTGACATGCACCAAATATATCTATAGAGAGATACTAACTTACTTTAGTATGCAGTTGCACTACTATTTTAGCATAGAGTCAGCTTTCTATACTTTCAAACCCGAGAACTGTTTTAAAGCCCATTCAAACAATGTCTTGAAACAGCTAAGAAAGCATTCCGTTGTCTGGCAATATCAGACATAGATGGCATTTTTTTAACTGTATTAAACAATCTCCACGTGATGACATCTCCTAAAGATGTCTATACTCTCACACCTGTAATGCTTTCATGTTCAAAATGAATCCCTGCTACATCTCACTCAATATTGATCTTTAAGGCATTTCTCCCAATCCTTTTCCCAGTGTGGTCACTGAACGGCATCAGAGTTCAATAGGAAGATCAGCTGCTCATCCACTTTTTGCTAAAGCAATTTGTATTATGGATTTATTTTAGCAGTCTACAGTGGCAGTTGCTGTTTTTACTATTTAAATGCTTTGATTATCTGACCTTGCTTACTTTATCTTTCTAAGTGCTATGCATGGGCTTTAAAATGATCAATAAGTGGGGATTCCTCTACAGGATTATGTTGAAATCAATCTCAATTCAGACTTTTTGTATTTTATGTTTATTACTTGATCTGTCTTAATTGCATTCCTTATTTTGGTAAATAAGTTTGAAACACACACTTGATTACTCAAGTAAGAGTCACATGTGTTATAAAAATAGCCTGTATTCTTTATACATCATTTTATTCATTCTTTTAATGTGAGGAGGAAATAATTAATTCCTAGATATTTTATTCAAACACCTTTTCATTATAAATAAAGACCTATTCCATTAGAAGAAAAACATAGTTACATATATGCAAGTAATTGAAAAATCTTGAAACACATTCATGTGCTATAATGAATTGTAATAACTATGGAACTTCAAGAAACACTGTTTTTACATATATGTTGCACATAAACATGTTTATAAAACTTGTTACAGAAGCAATTAAAGCACCACAGAGGAAAAACCAAAGCGAATTCTCAATAATCACATCTTTGAAAATCAATAGGAAAAAAACTATAAACTTGTTGAATATCATTAAAAAATTTAATATTCAAAGTAATAAGAAAAACATCAGTTTCATACTCTCACTACTAGTTACACAATTTTAAATTTTGGATTAAAAGAGGAGTAAATTGGAAGCTTAATGTGCTCTGCATACTTTTAAAATCAAATCTACAAACTTAAGAACCAAAATTCTATAGTAATTATCAATAATATTAAAGAAAAGTAAACTAAAATTAACTATATAAGGCATTAGTGTCATGGAATATGAATTATCACATACAACTATTAGAACTTGCCAAATATTTGGTCTAATTCAGTTACATTTTGTATCTTCTGGGCTGAGTTGATCACATGAATCTCTTGAATTTTATCTTTGGTTCAACTCGTTCTAACATGATTTTTCAACATCAAAAATAAAAGAAATGCAGGTATGAGCTAAAAAAGGAATTGATGTAAACTTCTTTTGAAAAATCCCTTTTTTCAAATCCAATCTACTGTCTAAATATCTCTGTCACCAGCTCTTACATAAAATTACAGTGAAATATTTTTCCACCTATGTAAAGTATAAAATCTGCAGTTTGCTTCAATGACCAAAAATTCAAGCAGTAAAGAACCTGAGGTAAATAAACATATGATTATACACAGAATATTTGCCATATGTTCACCTGTGCAAATACAACATTTTTTTTGCTTAAATAAAACTCTCACAGGGCTAGGGAATATCACATATGTTAAAAGGTATATATTCACATTTTCATACTTTGAAATTATTGGCCAAAATGATTTAGTATTTAATAATTTTCATTTCAGACTAAATTATAGACTATTGGTACAGTAATTTTTCTTCTGCCGCTCACATTAAATAAGATACAACGTGTGAATACTAAAATAAAAACAAAGCCATCACAAGATAATCCATTTAAATAGTGATATGCATGAAGTTAGGGCAGGAAAATTAAGATGCCTAAACGTGAAAAGAATGAGGAAAGAAGTTTAATTACCAAATAGTTGCTATAATGATTTTCCCCAAAACTCTTAGAACCAACTAGCATCTTTCTACCGTTTGCGGCAGAATAGCACTTAAGAGAAACATTTTCCAGAAAGTTTTGCATCTCTGTAGATTACAACCCTGGCAAGACATGTCCATACTTTTTTCCTCAAGTGGGTAAATGTTAAGAGAGAAGAATCCAAGTTTCATGATGCAGCAACACAAAGCTGGGAAGTGAAAATTATGTTGCAGCGGAGTCTTGAAAATATGACTGTAAAAGTTAATCAATAAAATGTCTATTCCTGTCTATTCACCGGAGGCCCCAGCTGCATAGCTTCACTCAATCGATACTACAAATTATTACGATTTCCAGGTTCCCACTGGACATTCAGAACAAATCTTTCAAGTGTAACAGGCTTATACTGAGTATATGGTGTGTGTTCTTCACATTTAGCTCAAAAAGAGAGGAGAAAAATAAAATCTAAATCCTATATGTTCTTTAAAATAAAACACTCAGCTTTATGGAACCAATAACTTACAAGGCATATTTTAAAGTTAAAAACAATCTTCCCTTTGATTGCCAAATGTTTTACTACTTTTTTAAACTGTTTCACAGTTAAGAAATGACTAACTCAATAATAGATCTTGGTGGTATTGGAACCTGGCGAGTCCTGAATGACTAGTCCCAAATAAGTGAATGGAGGAGATCATTTTGAGATAATTACTTATCAAAAAGTCACTTGGATGCATTATCACTATTAGAAAGATGAATGCAGAAACCTGACATACATTTCCAATTGTAATAGGTCTCTTAAAATACACATTCTAGTTTTTGTTTTTATGACTTATATCAGCACATTGCAAAAATTATGTTTCAGGTTTTCATTTTTTTCTATTTTTATGAGATTAAAAAAATCATGATTTCAGAATTGAGTTTGTCTTTAAAAAAAAAAAAAGTCCCAGAATATTTTGCTCTAGTGAGACCTTCTGCTCTCTATAGCAGAATTCAACCATAATTGCAAACTCTAGAAACTACTCAAGTCTTCTAAACATTTCACCCTGTATCAGTTAGTCAAAATCCAAAGACTTTTCCAAATAAAGGAATGACTGGGTAAAAGAACTCACTATAATGTTCTCATGCCATATGACACCTGATGTGGTTTTCTTTCTTCTTACTGGTGAATACCATGGTGCCTGGCACTGCCCAATACCAAATCAATTGGTAAATCTGCCCAATTCATGCCACCTGTTGATTGAGTGGAGAAAAGAATAAAAATAAATAAACTAAGTTAGAGCTTTTTATTTTGACTAGGCTAAAACGGCTTTGGTTTCATTTTACATTTAAATAGTAGTATGCTTTTTCATGTTTAGACACATATCTAGCATGTAGGCATACCCTGTGACAATATATATTGAGGCTATATATTTTTTTAAAGGTGAATTTCTCTTAAGAAACAATCATCGGTTTGATTATGATCATGTATCAGTCTCTTTAAAATCAACAACATATTCTCGTAATATGGCATAATAATATTTATAATTTTTTGACATCTAAGATATTTAATTATTAAAAGCCATTGCAAATAGTCAAAAAAAAAAAAAAGAGAGAGAGACCGTTACAATTTTAACTACTCTCTCAGGTGACATTTGTGCACCTTACCAGTAATTTCACATTGAGAGAATAGTGTACTTAATTTCATGATCAAGCTACATAGGAAAATAAGATAGATAAATATAGATCAAGTACATAGAACTTAAGCATAGTCTTTCATTGTTATTTAACTGGACGAATCGCTGTCTGATTTATTTACTTATAAAAATCCAAGATTGGAAGCAGATCTTTGCATGCCAGTTTTCAGATCAAAAATGGTATTTTTTTGTGAGTGCACTGAATAATATGCCTTTATGTGGTATTTAACTGTAGAAAAAAATGTTGGCAATATTTTAATAACATTAAGTTCACATGGACCACTATCATTAGCTTTATATTAGTGTTCACAAACATTTTTATATATTTCTTATTATCTAAATATATCTTAAGTATATTGTTCCCCTAATACAATTCAGCTTTTTAAAAGACCATAATATTTACAACAATAGTACATTACTACAGCCATTCCCAAAGAAACTTTGCCCAATATGCTTTTAATTCTTGGTACCAATTTCTACCTTTTAATATTTGTTAAATGTGACTTTTTTGTTGTCTAAGTTCTGGCAGCTGACTAAAGGTACATTAATGGCAAACAGGATTTATCTGAGTATTTAATTTTATTTAGAAGCCTGTAAAATGTCATCCTAGACTGTAAAATTATTTTTAGTGCCTTCTATTCTATTAAACCATAGAATTAAAACACAGAAATAAATTCCTCATGAATAAATTTCAAAAATTTCACTTTTACATTTTAGCATTGTTAGTTAGCTTTATAAACTATAAATCAAAAAAATTTCAACATTCTTCATATGCAATATTTTGAAATATTATTGATAGATATATCAAGATATGCAATAAGTAATGAAAGTTTAGAATGTGGCTTCCAAAGATTAGTTAATATCAAATGCTTTTTTAGCTCTGGCCTCAGGATTGTGTTTAAAGGTGTGAGTGACAGGAGAAGAAAAAAAAAGTTTAGGTATGTGTGCTTTATCTAACTGTGATTACTCAATTTAACCAGTGTTCGGTGAGTAAAGTGTAATTCTTGACAAATACAGAGAGAGACAGAGAAAGAGAGAGAGAAAGGGGGATGGGGGAGAAGAAGAGAGGGAGAGAGGAGTTCATCTAGGCTCTGCTACTTTTAAAAAATTATTTTTAAAAAACACTAAGAATATCAAGCAAAAGGCACAGAGGATAGAAGACCTAATTATCAGAACACTCCCAAAACAGAAACTAACATTTATTTGAAAAGTAAATGATAAAATCTGAAAACATAGTATTAAGCATAATAATTACACAAAGATTTAGATGATGAAAGCAGAAATGAACAACTGGAAGATGTTTCACTAAAACAATTCTCATGAATGTTTCAAAACAGCATAGGTCTTTGTTACTTTTCTACGTAGTTCTTTACATGCCTCAATGGTCTGACCAAAAAATTCTACTCTAAATGTCTCTCAATTTAATAGTGTCTTGCTTAGAGCTGCTACTTTAACAAAAAAGAAAGGCAACAAGAGCCATATGTAACCTTTGGACTCCAAAAGGAGAAAGATGAGAATGCCATTGGCAGATAGGTGCTACAGAAACACAGTGTATTCTTTCTCTTGGATCTTACCTTGAACATTTCTTGATAGTTAACAAGAAAGTTGACCAGCACATCATTATTTAGAATCACAATAGGACAGTTACAATGTTCAGCATGTGCCATTTCAGTTAGGAAATGATGCAAATTCAAAGTTTACCTATTTTGGAACCAACAATTTATTGAACAAGCTAGCACATTTACACAGAACCTCTTGCAAGACAGACAGAGTTAAATATTTAGCAACGAAAGTCAAAGGATTGACTTGATTTTAGTATGTAAAGTAAAACTTTCTGAAATACTAAAAAGCAACTCACTTGTAATCATTTTTTTCTTCTTCAGAAGCAATAATCCCTTCTGTCACTGTCTTCAGCTCTGCCTGGGGTTTTCTACTGTTCTGTTCTTGGCGAACTGTTTCTGCTATTTGCTCAGTTAGCTGCTCTTGAGTAGCTTTCAAGCTGGATTCCATTAGAAGAAGTTTTTCATCTTGACTGGCAAGTTCTTGGGCTGAAAGATAAAACAAGAACATTGCCTTTTAAAAAACCAAGCTAATGTGTTTTTTTTTTTCTTTTGTTTTTGGTTTAAATTTTATGCAATGCAACTTTGAGGAAGATTTAAACAGATCCTTCTTGTCAAAATACAAGCTCATGCATTCAATTTTCAGATTCCTTTATTTAAAGCACAAGTAAACAAAGGTATGTATGAAGGAATACAAGATGCATGTCCGTAACCTCAAGTTTATAAAACATTTGAATTCAAAAATTAGATGTCTTAATCAGAGCACAGTTTGCTGCCTTTAATTGTGAGATTTCTGTTGCTAAATAAGTGTATTATAACAGAATAACAATAATACAAAGTATTCTTTTTCTTTCTTTAACATAGGCCTCCAGTATATTTATATGTATTCACATAGACAAAGACTGATACGTTATAAATTATGCCAAAATGATGGCTCTTCGCTGATTTATTTTCATGTATATTTATGAAATTTAAGCACTTTTTCAAGGTCATCCAATAGATGGCACTCTTTCATTAGACCAAAGCAGACTTAGGCAGTATGCTTCAAGCTCTCAAAAAATAAGTGATTTAAGACAAAGACATTTTTCCTTTGTTCTTTGTTGACCGTATTCCTAGAGATATATATCTGTACCTTGTGTTAGAATATTTTCCCTTTATAAAAGTATTTATCTGTTTTATTTTTCCTATTTGCCTCAAATGCATGTCATCAAATGTAAATGTTTTTTATTTTATTTCTTTAATCATATGTTTGGATATATATTTATATACATTATGTTATACAGGGCATTTTTTGGATCTTTTCAAATCTCACTGGATATATAATCCATTGCATTAAAGATCACAATATTTTATGAAAATCAGTCTTTTCAATCTTGCAGTCCAAAATGAAGAAAAAAAGAAGAAATACTTTTAAGATCCCCAAATCAATATAAACAGAAATGGAGAAGGCCATATTTTTATAAAAAAGAGCATCTTCCCTTTTAATGATTCTCATTTTATGTCCAAAAAATGGTGTTTATACTAAGCTTCAATAAAGTTAGAAACCAAGGTATTACAGTCTTACATCAGAGGTATCTTTTACAGGCAACCTCATAAAGAGGATACTCTATATAAATATTCTGCATTTATCACTCATCTTTGAAGTTGAATGATGTCTCCCTTATAAATTAGATCTAAGAATATCTGATTCTCAGTTTCTCTTTATAGATTTTGAGCAACTGACTGCTTATATTTTAATAAATATGTGCACGCATGTTCACTTTGTTTTCTTGCAAGTGTTCAAAATGACCAGTTTTGCCCCAGAAGAAATTACAGCATCTACTATTTTTATAGCTTAAACCTGCTATATATTAACAGTTTAAATTTGTGCCTCAGGAAACCACAGAGCTAACGCAAACAGCTAAATATTTAACAAGGAAGAATGCATCACCCAGAGCTCATCTTTATTAAATTCCAAATACATCGAAATCTCTCTGAACAAATGAGTTAAATGTTTAATAATTTCAACACATGTTAAAGTGTGGGGAAAAAATCCAATAAAGGACTTACAATGAGTTTGCTTTCAAAATTTAAAAAAAAAAAAAAATCCTTCAAGCTTAAAAAACATGTAAAGGCACTCTAGCCTTCCCTGTTCTTGACCAATAAAAAACGTACTCGAATGAAAACAATTGATATTTTTGTAGTGATATGTTTTTAGCACTGTTAACATAGTTGCAAAACTAATTTGAGTGAAGTATTTCATTTTATATGCTTTTTCACCTTTCAAAATACATATTTCTAATGAAAAAAGAAAACCACATGAAAACTTTTTAAATGAGTTTTGAGGAGAATTCTCAGACATTGAAATTGAGAGGTTAATGGTCTTGAAGTTAAAAGGACTTTGAGCGATCGGGTCACATACAAATGACTATGGATATAAGAACGCTTCGGGAAGTTTCTTTTTTGGAAGAATCTACTTGTACCAATAGATTGACTTCAAGACTACTTGAGTCGCCTTGTGGCACATACACAAAAAAGACCTTTTGTCAACTATGCATGATGTGAATTTTCTATGAAGTTTGCCGATTTTGAAATGACTAAGAGATTTATGCCTCCCGGTTCTCCTAAGAGTCTACTCTAATTCATTATGTGCTGGTTAAAGGGGGTAAATTATTTTAAGTTTACCTATGCCTTGGACTTGAGCCCGAGTTGATCCCAAGCCAGAGGCGCTCGCAGCTGCATGCTTTATTTACAATCCCTTTGTCAGACTTACAACTGCCCCAGGCTATAACATAGTGTACCTAATGTTCAAACTGGCAGGTAATCTTATGTCAAACATACTTCTTTGATTTAAAGTGATCAATAGATTCTTGTAAAGAGGTAATTTCTCTGATGTTTCCACCTTGCCTTTTTTACAGGTGATTCACACAAAAGCCTGCTTATATGATGTACGAACAATAAACAGAAAGCTATAATCATGTTTTTTCAGATGTTTCCGGTGCACAACGATTTTGGATCGATACACTGTGTAATACAATTATCTGCAATGATCTGGTTGTATTGAAAAAGAATTTGCAGGAGACCTCTAGGGGGTTTTATCCAGAAACACGTATCTGGCAATGTTGTGAATAGTGGAAGGAAAAATTAAGGGGTTGACAAACGCTGTCTATTATGTACCCAGTAACTTCATTAATATTTTATTTCATAAAAGTATTACACTACAAAGTTTAGACAAACAAGTTCAAAAGTAATAATGATAATAATGCTCACAGCTTCATACTATTTGTTTATATGGAACAGCAACAAAAAAACCCTTAATGAACATATGGACTTTAGAGAGATTCAATGTTGTGTGAATATCCTATACCACACATTATAAGCAATATTATTTATGCTATGAAATAGATTCTTGTATTTCTATCTTATCTAAGCTATATAAATACTAGTAGATGTGAAATACTTTGATGCCTCTTCAACTACTTTTTTTTTTTTACTAGAATGGTAAAATTCTAGACTGAGGATCAACTTGAATTGTTCGCAAGCACTGTATGTTAAGCCCTTTATTTCAAGCCCCGCCCCCCCCCCAGATGAAGATTTGCAACGTCGGGGAAAGAGCTAAGATATACAGTCTGTATCCAAAAGACATTACACATTTCCTGCAAAGATCTGTGTAGAAACAACTCCGTTTTGTTTTCATGGTTCTCTTGAAGATGCTGACTCTTTGCAGCATCTACCTCAAAGCCCCAAACGATCCACAGTTCCTATTTTGAGCTTCTAATCGCATACCTGTGATGTGAAATTCTCTTTGATCAGGCTAGAACAGATTACGTTCTGGTGAAGCTCACAATTTGGGGGACACTAGCGTCTCTCACAAAGACCTGCTCTATGCAGATTCTGCAGGTCCCCGTCTGGCTGCTGCAGACCTGATCTGAGGACAGAGATGGCTCCTTAGGATGCTTTCCTCCCTGTGTATCCTGGATGCTTGCTTTCAGTCTCCTGCCCACACTGTCGAGCCTCATCACCTTACCCACTTTGACTTTGATGGTTTCCTGTGCCTGCAGGAGCCCAGCTTCTGACTTTCTTAGAAAGTCCTATCTTTTGCGTATTGCCTGTGAAGACAAAAAGCATTCCAATAGTGCCTCTTATGATGTACTTTTTATATTGCATCCTGCTATTTTGAGCTATAGGATACTGGAGATTATACAGCCCCTCATTAGCAACTGGGTCAAGTATCCACATCTCTTTTAGGATCAAAACCTTAAAGGGACTCTCTTAAAAAAAAAAAAAAAAGTCCGTTGGAAGGAAGAGTCACCATTAGCTTAAATGCAGTGTTAATCAATACGTAAAGGTTCAAAAGCTAAAGAAAATGTTTCCCATAATTCTTAGGGAATTAAAAAGGAGACTAGTTGGATCAAAATGAATTCTTTCTCTCTAAAATACGAAGAAAAATTTAATGAATACAAAAAGTGTATTTGATCTCTTTGAGTTAACACCTATGTAACTCTTTCATTTAGCTCTAAAGCGAACGAATGTGACACAGGGAAATTCCTTCACCGTAAAGATAATTACGATAGTCTCCTAATGACTGCTCCATGCCACTTAAACTAATTAGCTTCGTAAGAATACCATGTTTGTCACTTTCTTTTTCAATTTTATTATCTTTTTAACACACCATGTCTCAGCTGTAAATCTGAGTGGGAAAAGACATTAAATATAATCAAAGAACAAAATGATAAACGAACGTCCTTCCTTAAAGTAAAATGCACTAAACTTGACTGGTGCTGATTTTGTATCCATCGATATGGTATTCCTGGCTGGGCTTTTCTATTGGCTTCCTGCCACACCTTGACTCTCTATCATGCTCCATCATGCTTCTTTTAATCTGAATATTTAGTGTTCTTTCATGTCTTAATTACAGCAAATTGCGGTACAGTTGGCACCATTTCTTGAAATTAATCCCAGAGCACTTTGTTTCTGTCAAGCAGTCAAAGCCTTGGAGAATAATAGTAAATGTTATTGCAGATCTAAATTTAAATGACTGTCTATGTATTTAACTTAAGCCTTTAATTATTCGTGCCGAACTGTTTTTGGTTCAAATGTTAAACATTATTCATTGAGAAGGTAGAATTACTTTAGACAGCTTAAAACCTGCAGATATGTTTGGCTATAATTTGAACACAACAATTATTTATATTAACATATTTTCTCAGGTGTACAAAACTTAGTAAATGGCATGTGATATCTTCTTATAGATACATATTTTAACATTCCATCACCTCTGTCGTTATTAATAAAAGTTATGGATTTAGGCCCATTCAATTCTAAATGGGTTTTTCCCCAATGAATTGTTAAATTGTAAACTGGACTTAAAAAAAAAAAAAAGATTTGGTAATACTATTGCTGATGTCTTTAAACAATTCTAGATAAAGAAGCATTTCAAAAGTCCTTACAAGCCTAAGAATTATAGCATTTTGTTTGTTCATTTTTCTACGGAAAACTTAAAGGTCCTAGAACTCTCAATGGCCAATTCTTTCATTCCTCAAATCTGAGCATATTCTACAAATATCTGGATTCAAAAAGAAAGCACTATTTTATAAAACAATATGAGTTTAAAAAGTCTAAGGTAGTAGAATTCACCAGTCATGTTTTATAAATGTGTATGGAAACAATGAGAGATTGGAATATTCTGGGACATATAGAATATATTTTTGATTCTGTTTCAAGTAGTTGGCTTTCACGTGAATATTTTAAGAAGGAAAACTTAATGAATGATACAAATTATATATTTTATAAAGAGACTATACTTTTCAGTGAACCACATAGTAGGAGCCCGTGAATCACAGTGGTCCACTCTCTGAACTCCCACCAGGATATGTAGGTATTTATCCATCTACATGTTGCCAGCATTTAGCACAAAGTCTTATATACCACTCTATATAATAAGCACCTACTGAATTGGATTGGATAGATGGTGTTAATTTCACCTGTCAAACATGTGCCATTTTCCTCACAGGGAAAAATGTGTCCTTTGCTTTGCCTCTGAAATACAAAGTGAACATAGAAGGATTTACACTTACAGTTTTGGCAGATTTATCTTCCAGCCATCTACAGGCATAAGTTAATAAATACTAGTCTTATTTAGTTTTAATCTCTATCTAAATGAAACTTGATGGCGTTTCTATCACCACACTTACGGCATGCATTGAATTTAGTGACCAACAATGAGAAAAAGATGGATTCACAAAACTTAAGGTAAAATAGATACTTTAAAATAGATATTTCTCAATAATTCAGAAAAAAAGATGTGCGAAGTGGTATGTTTCCAGTTTCCTCTCCTTATCAATAGCAATGTGATTGTTGACCAGATATCTACTTCCCTGTTATCACAGTCTCGAGGGTGTAGCTGATCCTTCTAACTACAGAGTTCCTGGTGGCTGCAAAGTCGCTTTCAAGCCGCGTTATCTGCTGTTCTAGCTGAGCAAGTTCTACTCGGTGTTTCTGTTGGGTAGCTATTACATGCAAAGGTGATGACTGCAAGCTCTTTTCTAGAATTTCAGTTGCAAGGACAGCTTTCTCCCCCATGTATCGGTCAAATGTATGAGCTGTTGCGGCTTTTTCTTCCTCGGTGATCTACTTATATTCTTAAATTTCCACCGATGTTTGCATTGCATTTAAGATCATGGTTAAAAATGAGAAATTAATGTTCATGTTACCAGATATATTCTGTTCGTTATATTCTCGAAATATTACTATAGACCTACTTAGGAAAAAATAAATAAGCATGTTGCTCTGGTAGTACGGCTAATGTAAATGGAGAAACTGAGGAATAGCGAAGTGAAACCAATTATCTCAGCCCTGGGGTAGTTTCACAAACACTGGTGAGCCATCTCAGGGAATCAAGAAACTATAATATTTTTTGCAACAAGTCTAAAAGCAGAACTGCTACATACCTGTTTCATATCATCACAGTACTTCTCCTAAGATTTATTCCAATATGCTTAGGCAATTTGATTTCTTATTTTTACAATTAATTACCAGGTACTTAATTACTTTAAAATTTTTATTGCATTTGACAAAATAATTTCATATAAATTTTCTCATTTCATCCCTATTATAAATGTAAAGTATTATCATTCCATTTTATAAATAAACTAAACTCCAAATTCTTTGATTTTTCTACTATACCATGCTATTATTTTTGAGAGATTTGAGTTTTATGATACAGTGATGAGTAATAAACTGACTTTTTAAAAAAGATTTATTTATTTACTTTAGAGAGAGAGACCTCATGCAAGTGGGGAGAGGGGTAGAGAGAGAGGGAGAGAATCTCAAGCAGACTCCCTGCTCAGCATGGAACCTAACATGGGCTCAATCCCATGACCGTGAGATCATGACCTGAGCCAAAATCAAAAGTCAGATGCTTAACCAACTAAGCTACCCAGATGCCCTGTAAATAAACTGACATTTAAATTAAAAATGTGTTTATATTACAATAATCATAATATACACCATGATAATACTAATAATCATCATCCCAATGTAAATCACAAATCAGTACAAACCCGGCACCTAAATGAAGTCATCTCTAAAGTTCCGGCATTGTAATTTGAACTCTTTACCATCCACTTATTTTGAGTGTTAAATACTACTTGCTTTGCAATGGAAAATAAATCTCTTTCTCATTTTTTAATGGGGCTGGATTTTCCCATTTGCATCAAGAGGAGGCAGTTGTGCATAGTGGAGGATTTCCTCCGAACCGCAAATGCAATCATGATTAAAAACCAGATAACATCATTAGCTATTAATGTTTAGTTTGCCCACAATGTGATTGGGTTGTTGGTCAGTCAATAAGTAGAGATGGAAATATGCATAATAGCAGAGAATAATTCAAGCAGATCTAAAGAATTGGGAATACTACACAGTAAGCAGTCAGCCCGTGTGTCATAAAGTAGAATCAGGAAAACTGAACTATAGGCAGTTAGCAAAAAGATTATAAGATGGAATCTTAGGATGTTAGACTGTAGGCAGAAAACACCAAAAATTAGAAGTTAAAATCAAGAGATATTAGAGGGTAGGCAGTGAATACCAAGTGTTCTAAGTACAAAGTGGTCTTTCCTCTAGATCCCATTTTACAAAGGGTCCTAGTTGAAACCTGCTGTTGCTTAATATGTAATAAAAACAGAAAATTAGAATTTTAACCAGTCTTATTATCATGAACTTAGCTGATCATTATTGATTGTTGAGATTCAAAAGAACCTCTGTTTGTAACCTTAGTCTACACAATGTGCCAGAATTAAGCCATTACTAGATTGAGGCCAGGGACTATATTATTAGTTTGTACTCAGTAGTCCTTGCACTGCTCTAGCAGATAATAGTTGCTCACAAATGCATGTTGGATTGAACCGATATCTTCAGCAGCAATAATAATAGTGATAATAACATGTTAAATACACACCAAATTCCTGTATTTGGAGAACAATATCCATAAAGACATTGTATTACAAAACCTGATTCACTAATTTGGAATTCATATAGTAAAAATCAAATAATAAATTACTCATAGTTTC
This sequence comes from Ursus maritimus, assembly GCF_017311325.1. Taxonomy (NCBI): domain Eukaryota; kingdom Metazoa; phylum Chordata; class Mammalia; order Carnivora; family Ursidae; genus Ursus; species Ursus maritimus. The sequence continues at coordinate 26,422,970 of NW_024427107.1, read as the reverse complement.
CAAAATCTGGAAAATAAGAAGGTTAATAATGATAGTTACAGCTATAATCTATGGTATCTCCTAAACATAAATGACTTTTATGGGAATAAATGACTACTTAATTCTGAGGAACAGCCATGATGATTGATCATATTTATCCCAAAGAACATATAAGTCTTTAAAAAGCAAAATGGAAAAATTCATAGCCAGGCTTCTTTAAAAGTTTAAAAGTGTTATTCTTTGTGTGTTTTCAAATAAAATTCAGGGTGTGTGACTGTAATCTTAAGCAGTACTAATACTCACTGGAATTTCTGTGCCAGTGGTTTTTTTATTACAACATAAAGTAGTCAAAGTATTATATATGCCAAAAGTTAACATCTCACCATATTGAACTAGAACCCAGAACAGGGTTTCCAAGGCAACTTAAGTTTCCATCAAAACTGCATCACTTATTAACTCTATGAACTTAAACTACTAAACTTCCCCAAGTCTCAGTTTGCTCACATTAAAATGAGCATATAATATCTCTTATAGAGATGCTGTTAAGATAAAAAGAAATAATACATTTGGTATATTTCTGACACAGTAGACACTTAAGAAAAAAGCTATTAATATTTTTATATCGGGTTATTTTTACCTTAAAAGTATATTTAAATTAAAGGAATTATGAAAATTATTATAGAGCCACCATGTATAAAAATTACTGTATTTTAAAATCTCATTATTTTTCTGAATCACGTGTTTAAATGTCTCCTTCCTATGTTTTGTATAATGATGAAACAAGTCCACTAAGGGAAGTCTATGGAATTTTTAAAAAACAGGCTTGTCAGATTATCAAGAAATAATCATAATCTAATAAAAAATTACTTTTGACAGAGTGGAAATGCAATCATTATTTTGTACTTATTTTCAAATGGAAGGTTCTGGGACTTACTTGGAGGTTTAACTCTGGTAAGTAGATGTTAACCCCACACTGATCTAATCTAGATGTCAGATGTCAAGGGATAGATCCAGGCCAATAAAACTGTCAGGTCAGAATCTGGTTTTCAAGCCAGATGTAGTAATACAGAGGACAGTACAGTATCTAGGAGGGAGGGAGAGAGAGAGATTGATTCTATGTGAGTACAGTTGTGATGGAGTCTTGAGAAAAAAAAGAATGTAGTTCAATGAGAATAAGGTTAAGGTACAAAACGGGCAGAATATCCCCAAAAGAAAGACGTGTCAACACCTAGCTGCTCCTTCTTCATTGTGGCCAGTAAGTTATACTTGAGTGGGGTGATCTGCCTGACCTACTTTCCCTATGAAAGACTCTGACAAAACACGATCAATAAACAAACAAAATAGACATTTCCTTGTTGTATACGTTGACTCATGGACTTATCAATTTGTTTCTATTAAAGTTGAGTTTGCACAGGGTGCCTGGGTGGCTCAGTTGGTTAAGTGGCTGCCTTCAGCTCAGGCCATGATTCCAGGGTCCTGGAAGCGAGTCCCTGCATTGGGTTCCCTCCTCAGAGGGGAGTCTGTTTCGCCCCCTGTCTGCTGCTCCCCTTGACTGTGCTCTCTCCCTCTCCCTCTGTCTCTCTCTGTCAAATAAATAAATAAAATTAAAAAAAAAAAAAAAAGAATCAGTTTACATACATGTCCATGAGCCTTTTATAGATGAGGGAAGAAGAGATGGAGGTCCAAACAATGTACATAAAAATGGAATTTGGGCATATTAAATAAATCCACATACTACTAGAATTTTCACTAAAAGCCCTTGAGAAGGCTAGCATACGTAACAATCAGCTTGAGCTAGGTAAGCACATAGATTTCTGCTCTCTCAGGACAGGTGTATCTATGGGCATAAGGCTGGTGGAAACACTGAAATCCAACTCATAAGTGGTGTTATACTCAGTCTCGCTTTGCTAGGACAGTTTCAGCAGGCTTTGGGGAAGTTTTGTGTAAGCTATAAATACTAACTTAAATTGATGCACTGTTTCGCATTTATGTACCAGGCACTATTCTAAATGTAATTCCATTAATTTCATTTAACTTAAAAAAAAAATGCTAGAATTCTAGAGGACGTTCTATAGATAAGGTGCTAAAAAAGTAATGATCAGTTGAATTGTTCTCCAGGAAATGGGCAATAAATTGACCAAGAAGGTGTAAGTCACTAAGAAGTCACTAGAAACATTGTTGCCAGCAGTTGCCACTACTACAAAAAGAAGAAACTCATGGTCTCAGTGGGAATCACCATGAACAAGAATCACCATGTTACCTGACTGGGTTGACTGAGAAAGAATGACTTTAGGAAGCACTAGGAGGAGCCAGCATTTTGATCATAACACTCTCCTATTTAAAACACTGCTGCAGCTTCATGTTGTTCGTAGATAAAGTTCCATGCTTAAAATGGGCTACCTGGCTTTCAGGCTCTGTCAATCTCAGAAATTCCGTTTTCCCTATTATGCACTGAATTCCAGTTGTACTGGTTTTCTTTTAGTTAACTTCAGAATGCCCTAAACTCCTTCCTTTGTCATGATCAGTACATGCTATCCTTTGAACTTGAATGCCCTTCCTCCACCCTTCCTTGCTCCCATCACCTCCGATCCTGTTACCTCCTTTCTTTCTCAATACCATCTTCAATCCCATGTTCTCAGAAAGCCCTCCCCACCTGATCCGCTGGAAGAGGGAAGACTCCTTTGACATATACTCTCATGAGTCCTGTACATTTTTACAGGATTTAAAATAATTACAAATACACATACAATTGTCTCCTTACTGGCCCAATGTGACTTTTTCTCACCAAATTGTATGTGGGCAATTTATCGAGTTCAGCATTATATTCCATGTACTTACCTTAGCGCCTGGCAAGGCTGTATGATCATGTGTCTGGTATATGGTAGGTAAGTGAGTGAATGGATAAATACATAATGAACTCCCATGAATGAACATTAGGACAGCATTAGAATGATAAACCTGTAAGTGCTTCAGCGATGAAGTACAGATAAAAAGTGAAAATTATTATTTTCCTTTCTTTTTGGAGAATTTCCTTTAACCATTCTTTAAGAGTAGGTAGGCTGGGGACGAATTCTTCGTTTTCCTGCATCTGAGAGTGAATTCATTCCCAAAGGTATTTTTGCCGAATATAGAATTCAGGATTGATAGTTCCTTTCTTTCAGCACTTGAAAAATGATATGCATTTCCATCTGACTCCATAGTTTCAGATCAGAAATCTACTGTTACTCAAACCTGTGTTTTTCTCTGGGCAATCCTAGATTCCTCTAGATATCTAGGATATGTCATTTTTCTTTAGCTGCATTCATGACTTTTTCTTTGCTTTTGGTTTCCAGAAGTTGGATTAATGATGTGGATTCCTTTGGGTTTATTCTGCTTGGGTTTTACTCGTAGCATCTAGAATCTAATCATTTAGGCACTTAACCAAATTTTGAAAAATTTCAGCCATTGTTTCTTTGAATAATTTTTCAGCCCCATGCTCTTTTCTTCTCCTCTGGGATTCCAACAACATGAATGTTAAATCTTTTGATACTGTTCTACAGATCACCAAAGCTTTTTTTCTGTTTACTGTTCAGATTAACTAATTTCTTTCTTTCTTTCTTTCTTTTTTAAGATCTATTTATTTTAGAGGGAGAGAGAGTATGTGTGCATGTGTGAATGGGGGGAGGGGCAGAAAGAGAGGGAGAGAAAGAATCCTCAAGCGGACTCCCCACCGATCATGGAGACTGATGCAGGGCTCAATCCCAGGACCCTGAGATCATGACCTGAGTTGAAATCAAGAGTCCGACGCTCAACTGACTAAGACACCCAGATGCCCCCAGATTAGGTAATTTCTATTGTCCTATCATCAAGTTCATGATTCTTTCCTCTGTCATCTCCAAACTATTATTGAGCTGGTCCAGTGAGATTTCATTTCTTTTTTTTTTTTAATATTTACCTTTCTACAAGTTCCATAGTTTCTCTGTTTAAAAAAAAATACATTCTATTTTTTGCTGAGATTTTTCTTTTTTCTTCACTTATTGTACAAGAGTTCATCATTGCTCACTGAAGCAAATTTATGATTGCTACTTTCAAAACTTTGCCAAATAATTCCAATGTCTGAGTTTGATACCAGTATTTGCATCTACTGACTGTGTTTTCTCATTCAAGCTGTGATAGTTTCAGTTCATGGAATGATTTTTTATTTTTTATTGCATTCTAGGTATCTAGGATATGTTGTAAGATCTGGGGCCTATTTCATTTTCTTTTTCAGCCAACAGTTACCCTGGTTAGCTGTAGCACACAAGTCTGGGTATGATGAAACCATACATGGATGTTCATCTTCCTACTGAGTCTCACTGATCCTACTCCTGAAAAAATACAGCATGGCATTGAATTACCTTCTTTCTGCTGAATGGGTATAGAAACTCAGCTCCCTTGTGATCCCCACTAATACTACCCTATCAGGGAAAGCAGAGTGCCCACTAGCGCTACCTCATACCACCTCATACTGCCTCATTGCTGATAGGGTGGAGGACAGTGGGGATGGAGGTTCATGTCTCCCCTGGGCCTCACTGACACTGGGAAAAATGAAGAAGCAGGGTGCCAGCTGGCACCAATTTGCACTGCCTTATTCTACATTCTTGCTGCCTTGTGGGTGAAAGTTCAGCTCTTTGCTTGGCCCAACTAAGAACAATCTGGTGGGGTAATCAGAGTACTATCTGTTGCTGCCAAGGAGTGGGGGAGAAACTTGGCTCTGTGTTCAATCCACCTGATACCAGGGGGGCAGAGAGGAGAGTTTTTCCATTGGTATTTAAATGGAGCAAAGCAGATATTGTTTACTAATCTACCTGGTTACCCATTTCCTTCTCGCTTGGCTACATAGAGCAGGCCTTTCTCAAGTCTTTTTTGTCTGCATCTTTCGGTGGTTCCAGGTTGCAAGCCCTAGTTCCTCATACTGGCCATATAGCAAGGGAAAACAAACCCAGAGAATTCATTATCTTTTCATTTTTCAAATTCCATGGTCTTCATCCATCTTTTTCTTTCCATAATTCAGTCTTCCTGCGTTTACTTGTATTATGTTCAAGTTTTTAAGTAACGAGGAAGAAGACCAGAGAAGAGGTTATTTTATTTCAGCCCAAACTGGAGGTCTCTTAAAGTTATTATTTTAATATGTTCCTTGGTTATTTTATCATTATATTTTTCCATCAGGATATTTGGTGAAGTTGTATGATTAAGAACCATGGAAAGTGGTTTTATTGTGACCTAGACCCAGATTTCTGATCATGGATAAGGCCTAGAAAAAAGAGTGGTTTCTAAAAAGAAAGTATGTTAAAAAAAAACTTGCTTCATTTCTAACTTGCTTAATTTCATATTCATTACATAATGTACTTTAGTAATTATATATTTTTTACCCAACACATATTCAGTCTTACTTTATACATTATATGCCAAGGATTCTGTTGTTCCAAAGCCTAAGAAGAAAAAGAATTAATATAACAAAAAATTGAAATATAAAAATAGAGTAATGCAATTAAACAATGAATTAACACATCAAAAGATCATTATGCTGGAATGCCTGGGTGACTTAGCCGGTTAAGTGTCCAACTCTTGATTTCAGCTCAGGTCATGATCTCAGGGTTTGGGACCGAACACTGCATCAGGCTTCAGGCTGGGCATGGAGCCTGCTTAGAATTCTCTCTCTCCCTCTCCCTCTGACCTTCCCTTTCAATCTCTCTCTCAAAACAAAACAAAACAAAACAAAACAAAACAAAACTAAGATCTCATGTTAAGTGTTCTGAAAATAAAATAAAAATGAAAAGAATGTCATGCCTAATAGGAAAAATAGGTTGCTAAGTAGTTGAGACAAATGTTCAAATTGCTCAACTTCTAAGTGGCATATATAAGTAAACAATTTAATTTACCAGTCTTATATTTTCCAAGCTGTTTTCATTATAATAAAGTATTCTTTGTCAGAAAGGCAAGTGTGGAGAAGTAGAGTTGCCATTTTCTCAACCATCATGCTGAGTGGGGGGATATATAACCCTATATTATGTCTTTGACAGCTTTAGAAAATTGCAAATTCTGTGTCCTCGGTGAGAATCCTCACCTCCTATCAAGAATGAAATGGGGGGGGGGGCGGCTGGGTGGATCAGTCAGTTAAGCATCTGCCTTCAGCTCAGGTCATGATCCTTGGGTCCTGGATGGAGTCCCGCATCAGGCTCCATGCTCAGCAGGGAGCCTGCTTCTCCTTCTCCCTCTACTGTTCCCCCTGTTTGTGCTCTCTCACTCTGTCTCCCACTCTGTGTCAAATAAATACATAAAATCTTTTAAAAAAACCCAAAAGAACTTGAGTTAAAAAAAAAAAAATCAAATGGCATTCCCTTTCTCTTGTTCCTAGAAAAGGATTTCACTCCCTATCTATTTATCTACACATATATTTCTTTAAAAAGTTGATTTGTTTAATAATATGAATGGATTCACCCATAAACAGGCAGGGAACAAGATTTTCATTGCAGACACAAAAGACTTTTAGATCCAAAAGGTTTACACCAAGCAGTGTTTGATGTCACTTCCAGTGTAGTATGATTTTTATAGCACCATCTTTCTGTACGAGTTTGGAACTGCTGAGCCAGTAGGTAGCCAGTAGGTAAAGGTAGCCATAGCTGAGCAGCTCCAAAGAAATAGGGCTAACCATATATCCATAAATCATATCTTCAAGGAAGAGTTATATATTAATTCTATATGTGTGTGTGTGTGTGTGTATCCCTATATATATTTGCTTCATATAAAGCTACATATATCCATATCTATCTGTACATCTTTCTATCCGTTTATCTATCTAGGTGGATATAGATAGATCACTAAAAATGCGATGCATATATAGTGGCCTTATATATATTTTTATAATCATATAGAAGGTATCAGTATCTATGATCTATATCTATAAGCAGCTTTTCCTTTCATTCTTTAAAGAATGTGTGTTCTTGTCAGCTTAAATTAGCACACCATTAGTTGTTAATGTTTTAAAAAATGGAAATAAACTGGAAATTTTATTTAGCAAATTAACTCTATTAGCAGAAGGATTCTATATTGCATAATAATGAAACTAAGTTTGTGCTAGGAATCAGCAATGTGAGTATTAATTCTTTCATTACCACTCATGACTGTAGGCAAGTTAGAAAATCTCCCAGAGTGTCACATTTCTCATTTGGAAATGGTTTTTGTGGGTATGTGATGGAATATATTATCTCTACGATCCTTTCTAGCTCTCAAGTTTTTCAAAATATAAACTTTAAGATTTGCATACTAATTCTTTAGAGACACTAGAAATGAAATATTGCTCAAATCTGTCAAAAACAAGCAAATCATCTATTTGGGAATAGGACAAATGAGTTTTTAACACTATCTCACCTAGTACATCTTCATTTTCTTGGAATCACTAAGATTTATAATAATACTCTTCCTCGGTCCTAGCCTTCTCTGACGGCCGCAGCTGTGCCTTCTCTGAGCCCTCTCCATTGTGGTGGATGGCCTGCTGTTTTGCTTTAGGAGGCCTCAGAGAGGCTCTTGCTAATACTTAAGACCTATCTCTCAAACTTGAGCCTTATCTCTCTAATGAATGCCTGTTCACCCTCAGAGCCAAATGCCCAGGGAGACCCAAACCTCTTGATCCTTGCTTTATGAACATCTACTTATTGAATCTCAGGGTCAGCAGCGCTGTGATGTAGTCACTCTGGTATTGTACTCTCTCCAGGAAATCTAGGGTTCAAATGGCCCCTGCAGCCACGAACTGCTATGGTGATAGATGGCCTCAAGCTGGTTTGACTGTTCCAGACTTCAGGTATGTGAATTCCTGTAAGTCTGGACTTGCAACTTCACTGCCCTAAAGCCGCAGTGTTCTTCCGTCTCTCTAGGCAGTCCATCTTTAATGAGATGCTTTCCCAACACCTTGGCTTCCATGTTCTCGGCCTCTTTCTGCTAGTCCAGGCAAGACCCAGAGAGAACCACCCTGTTTTTAATGCCCTTCCATAGCACCTATTCTAGTCTCACACCTTCTTTCAATAAGAACAGAAAATGCATATAAAAGCCATGCATTATACTCTTCTTATTACACCATCATATACTGGTTGGATGCTGTGGTATTTTTCTCCCAAGCAGGACAGGCATTTACCTCCATTCACAAGATAATCAGATGCTGTTCATTGCCCTCTGAAAGGAATCTGAATGTATAGCTTATCCTGAACGGCTTTTTAACTTTTATGTGAGAGTAGGATTTTAAGGAAATTCAAGGAAATAGTGAGATAATAGCCGTATAGAAAGAGAGTTCATAAGTGTTAGATATCGGTTAAGGTAAGATATGAAGATTGGCAGTTTTCTGCTCGAGATGTACTAGTTTTAATATAGCTTATTCTGGAGGTGACCACTCATTGAATCAGGTTTTGTTTTGGTTTTGTTTTGTTTTTTGTCTGCTTACTGTTAAAATTTGAGAAAATGTTACATTTAAGTATTATATTGATGTTTTGAGTTTATGTGTAATGCAAAACTCCACTTTACATCTAATTGGTTAAATAAACTATATACAAAAATAAATACTTAGTGTCAAAGTGAAGGGCCTAACAATTATTTTTGGTCCAGGAAAATGTCTATTTCTTCTCACAAACACAAAACAAAGCTGAGGTGAACTGTAATATAAAATGCAAAGGACAGTCCTGAGACTTCTCAAAACAATCAGAGAATCAGCCATTTCTTATGAAGTCATTTACTGAAGACAGTGATTCAAGACACATAAGAGTCACCTGGGTATTTTAAACACTCCATGACTAGCAGTGAATAAATAACAAATATCAATAAATAGTATCTAAATGCCAAAATGTTGTGTATGTTGGTACAAGAGCAGTCATATTCAGGGAGAGAGCAGGACAGGTGCATATGTGGAATAAAACCCAGTCTTGATTAATATGCTTCTGAATAATGTTTGCTAAATTTCATTTAATGTTTTTCTAAACCAGTATTCATGGGTAAGATTGGTCTGGATTTCTCTTTACATTTATTTATTTACTTGTTTGTTTGGGGCTAGCAGGGAGCTATGTAGCAGATAGAGTGTATCTTTTATCACTGTTTGGTATTAGTATTTTGTCACTTTCATAAAAAAGTTGGAAGCTCTCTTCTTTTTTCTATGCTCTTGAGGATTTTAAATAGCTTTGAAATTAATTGTTTCTTAAAAAATTACCCTGGGAAACAGTCCATTTTTTGAGCATAGCTCTTTGATCCACCTGTTACTCTGATGGCTTAGATTATCTGCTCAGATTATCTATCTGTTATGTAATTGGTGGTGGCAGTTTATATTTTCCTAAAAAAGAAAAAATTACATATCACCCAGGTTTTCAAATGTGTTGGCATAGAATGGAGAAAATTAGTCTCACACGATTTAGTTAACGTCCCTATATCTGTGATTATTTCTGTTATCAGTGTGTATGTCATGTATTTGCGTGCTACCGATTTTCACCCGTTTAGTTTAAAATATAATTTATAAATTTTATTGTCTTGTTTTTTCCTCTCAAAATGGATCAACGATATATTAGGTCTACTAATTTATTTATTAGAACTTATTTATTTCTATCTACATGTATTGTTTCTTTTCAGCTTTTCTTATGTTAATTTTGTAATTTCTAATCTATTGAGTTGCATAGTTATTTCACCTATTTTCACTCTTTTCTTTCCACTAATATGAGTATCTTAGACCATGAGTTTTCTTCCTAAAAAGTTTTGGCTTTGTTTTATAAGTTTAGAGAGGGAGATTTTAATTATTTTTCATGTGTTATTTACAATACACATGCAAACAATTGTTACACATACTATTTGTATATATGATAGTGTATATAACATATGATACATTTTATAATGTGTAATACATAATTATATATATTTAAAATCTCAAAAGGAGCAAAAAATATTCACAAACATTTCACCAAAGTAGATACATTATTAGGTAATGTAATATTGTGATTTACAATAAGAAATACGTACTTGTTCTTTCTGTTCCTGGCACAGAGCTCCTGAAATCCTTGGAATTTCCTAAGTGAAGAGAGCAGTAAAACTGTCTTTTGTTATGTTAATGAGGTGACTTTTGGAAAGCCCTAGGTAACCTAAGGACGCAGATTGGTTGCCAGGGGAACCAACCACGTGATTAGTGGGTTGGACTTTCAGGTCCATTCCCCACCCCAACCTCCGGAGAGGGGAGAGAGGGGCTGGACATTGAGAGTCATGATTTAATCAGCTATGCCTATGTAATGAAGCTGGTGTAAAAACCCAACAGAATGGGGTTTTCAGAGCTTCTAGGTTGGTGAACACATAGAGATGTGAGAGAGTGGGGCACCCAGAGAACACGGAAGCCAGGGTGCAGGGTTGCAAGAGCACCTGGTTCCAGGACCAGATCTGGCCCCTGAGCACTGATGAAATCCAAAGGTAGAGAAATGAGTGGTGGTGAAACAAGAAAGGAATTGATTTCAGTGAGGTCAACCCCAGGAAAACAGCAGACTGCCATCTCAAAGATTGTCTCCAAAATGCTGACTATACCTCCAGGTTTATATAAGGAAAATGTGGGGAACAGGTGGATGGGTCTGTGCAGATAGACAGAAAAGGTCAAACTGATCACTGTCATGGAGTCAGTCAGGGGCAAATCTGGCTGGCTCAGGGCAGTCCTTATTGCTTCAGGGGGTAGTTTTGGTTCCCATCCAGAGATGTTTTGCCCTCAGGGACTTCTGCCTAAACCAAGAAACCAGCTGGAAAGAAGAATCCAACTAGAAAGTTGGGCATTAAAATGGAGGCAGAAGTCCTCTTTCAACCCTTTTACTGTCACTTGCCCTATGCATCTCTTTCCTCTAGCTGTTCCTAATTTATATCTCTTTACAAACCAGTAACCTAGTAAGTAAAATGTTTCTCTGAGTTCTGTGAACTTCTCTAGCAAATTAGAACCTGAGGAAGGGACTGTGGGAACGTCCTATCTACAGCTGGTTGGGTTGGTCAGGAGCACAGGTGACAACCTGGACTTGCATTTGACCTCCGAAGTGGGGGCAGGGGGTAGACTTATAGGATTGAGCCCTTAACCTCTGGCTTCTGATGCTATCTCCAGGTAGATAATGTCAGGATTAAATGCTTGGTGGTGTTGAACAAAAACATACATCAGAACTAATAAGTACATGACAAGATGTTAAGCAAAGAAATGTAAATTAAAACTACAATGAGATACCATTTCTTACTAACTAGATGAGCTTTCTGAAACAGGACTAATAACAACAGACACTGGAGACATATGGAGAGAGAAAACATTTCATACATTTCTGGGAGAATGTAAGATAGTATGGCCACTTTGGAAATAGTTTGGCAGTTTCTCAAAAAATTGAACATAAATAACCATTGGAACCAGCACTCCTAGGATACATGAAAACATAAGTCCACACAAAGACTTGTGTATGAATGTTCACAGCAACATTATTCATAACAGTCAAAAAGTGAAAACAACCTAAAGGTCCATCAATTGATAAATAGGCAAAAAGTGGTATATCTGCATAATAGAATAACCCTCAGCAATAAAAAGAAAGAAACTACGAGCCATACCACATTACGGATTAACCTCAGAAAACATTATTCTAAGTGTAAGACATTAGACACCAGAGACTACATATTCTATGGTCCCATTTATATAAAATGTCCAACAAAGATAATTTCATAAAGACAAAAAGTAGATTAGTGGATACCGGGGCTGAGGATGGGCATGGGGATGGGAATAAGGAGGGATTGTAAGTGGGCCTGAGTCTTTTCTGGGGAGATATAAAAATGTTCTGAAACTAATTTATGGTGGTTATTACGTCAGTTGATAAAGTTACTAAAAAGCATTGAAATTGTATATTTGAAATGGTTTAATTTTATATTTACATCTCAGTAAGAGTGCTATATATATATGTACATAAATATATATATTTTTTTGGTTTGCACATTACTACTTTTCATATCTTCCTAAATAATTTGTGTTTTCTTAAGTTAAATCAAAGGGTGTAGGCTTCATTAGCTTGACTTTTCAAAGCTGATTTAAGTGTTTTGTAATATTACGCATGGTCAAATTTTGGCATTTTTAGAGTATTTTTTATTATCAGTGTACAAAAAAATTATACTACATATTGATAATATTTAGATTGTTTACATATTTTTTGTTTTATCAATTTAATATAAAATAAAAATTTAACTTTTCTTTTACAAATGTGTTTCTATTTTTCCTTGGGTTTCCTGATGACTCTATGGCTCTATGACTATATTACTTCGTGAATGAATACTCTCTTTAATCTTCATTATAATCTTCACTTAACCTTCATTATAAATTATATTGTTATTTTTTCATCTAATTATTTTGCCCAAAATTTAAGTTCTTCTGATTTAAAATTAGCAACCCAACCTTTTTGTTTATTTGCATATTCCTGGAATGACTTCATCTTTTTTATATTTGACTTTTCTGGATTATTTTGTAATGTGTGTATTTTGTATACAATATATTATTAGATTTTGTTCTTTCTTCTAATAGAGAGTCTTTTATTTTAAATGGTTGAGTCAGCCCATATACATTTATTTAAATGATATATATACTTGGTTAATGATGTCATTTATTTTTTCCCACTGCTTCTTTTTAATCTTTCACTATATAAGTAACACTTTTCTTTTATGGAAGTTTGTGTTGTTTTCCTGATAATATGGAATATTAATACATTTTCTAGTGGTTTTCTTTATGACTATTACTTCTAGCAGCGTACTTAGTTATCTAAGTCTTCTGACAGGCTCAATAGATTTCTTCTTCTACTTAGCCCCAAACACTGCTTATTTTGTGTCAACCAGAAAAGATTAGGCTACACTGCAGTATAAAGAACACAGCCTTGCAGTGACCCATCACAACAAAGTCTGTATCTTGTTCAGAGTGCCCTACAGTTTGGGCATCTCTCCAAAGCAGCTGTTCACTATGTGGCAGCTCAGAATCCCAGGCTGCTTCAGTCTCGTGGCACCTACCTCTCAACGCAACGCTCCATGGTCCACTCCGCAGGAAACGAGAGCATGGAATCGTCTGCATCAGAAACTCAATATGTCAGCCCAGAAGGGACAGCAGTCATTTTTGTTGACATCTCTTTGGCCATAAGCATGGTCTTTGGAAGGAGAGAGTTATCCTTGTAAGTATCAAGAAGGAGAAGTGAGCAAAATACCTATTTGATGATTTCAACTCTATTATTTTTAGTGTCTACCTTTGTATCTTTAAAAAATCCTTCTGATATTTATACTTTTATCACTTTGATACTTGATCATAAAATGAGTACTGATTAAAACCTATGAGAAAACTAGACTATTTTATTTTCCACTTTTTGTGCCCTTCTGGTCTTATCTTTATGATTTATATGATTTCTACGTAGTCAGAGATTATAAATTCCTCACTGTCTTTTGAAATGCAAGGTCTAAGTTTAAATCCCACAACTTCTTCACAGACATATTTAATACTTATAATATATGACTTGGTATTATTATTTTGCTCTTCCAATATAGAAGTACAATTAAAACACAATGAAACTGATTAGATTCTAATCCTATTGGAATTAGTTTCTTGACTTTATTGTCACTCTCAGTCTTATTTCCATAATCATACTGTAAGCTCTTTGCAGTGGGAAGAGAAGTGACTTATTTTTCTATAGTATCTAAGAAATAGTGAGGCACAAAAAATTATTTTTCAGAATTGTTTCGTTTTCTTTTAATTAGCAACATGTTCAGTTCTGAATCTCCTTTCAGAGGGAATTCCTGAAGTTTTGGAGCAATACAGACTAAATGCATCAGACTAGTATGTGCAACAATTACACAAATGTGGTAAATGAAGGAGAATATGATTTCAAATTTAATTAGATTTTATCTCACTATCACTGTATAGAATTGGAATGGGAATTGGAGTGTAAAATAATACATTTTGTTTCAAATCAATGCTTGGTAAATTTTATTTTCTTCATACTTTGGCTTTTCAAACATACTATTCAAATTGAAAACTTGTTGAAATAAATATATATGATAAAATGGTAGGAAAATGTTAGATTGGATCAGAGCAATAGTGTATGTCACATGTTAGCAAATTTTCCTAAGAGAACAGAAAGAAAAAAGTTATCCCATGGATCCCATTAGCTATTAACATTATATATCTTCATTATATAACTATTATGTGTGCATATATGCACATATATATGTGTATGCACAGATCCTAAAAGTAAATGAGACAAATCCATTCAAGTTATTACTTAAAAAATATGAAATGTTGCTTATCTACATTATTAAACTTTCAAATTTAACACACAAAATAGTACTTTTCAACATTATACTATCTGATAACATTAAAATTTACTAGGAACATTTTACATATCAGGTACCAAACGTAAAAAGAGAATACAAAGGATGTTAAATTTTATTCAACAATGTCCAATGTAACTTTGGAGGTTGTCTATATTATTACAACAAAATCCAACAAGTTACCTATGAAAATATAATTTCAAAGCCTTATACTGCCATTTATTTCAGTGATGAATGAAATCTTTTTCATTAGGAAATGAGATGTCACGGGGCTTAAGTTTTAATAAAACTTTTTTATTGAAGTAAAACTTTCATAAAGAGAACAGGATCTATTTTGTCAGTGAACAAAGAGATTTCAACAGATTTTTACATGCTGAAGGGAGCATCACAGTCAATTCCGTAGATGGGCTTTAAAACATATTAGACACAGCTGAAGAAAATATTAGTGGACTAGAAAATAATGGACAGAAGCACCGAGAGGCAAAATGATGGAAAACAGGCCAAAAAACCCAAACCAAAGCAATGTAATATATGGCTTGGTATCGTGAAAATATCTAACATGCATGTATTTGGAATCTCAGAATGAAAAGAGAGAAAAGACAGAAATCTTATGGAAATAAATAATGTCAAAAAATTCGCAATACTATTTATGACGTCAACCTACATAAGAATCTCTATAATATTAAAACAAGATAAATAAATAACATCATATTTAACTTTAACATACTCAACATTCTATAAATAAATCAAATACAAAATATTAAAAACAACTAAAAGGGGGGAAATTAACTTTAAAGGAGAAAAATAAGACTAAATGCTGATATCTTAACAAAACTGATAGAAGACCAAAGGCCTGTGGAATAACATCAGTAAAGTGTTTGCCCATTTTCCTCACTATGAACCACCTTTCGATAATGTCTAAAATGAAAACTCGTAAACTTGCACAGATTCGCCCTTCAAATTAAACACATTTTTTAAAACTATTATTTAAATTCGGGACCATGATTCAGGCATTCTCACAATAGCAATTTTTAAACTATTTTTATTCCCTTTGATTTGGGATATTTTAATCTCATCTTTGGTTTATAAATCTATTTTATTTCTACTTCTCATATTCTAGAGTATAAACCCACATAATTAAACTAACTTTTAAGTTGGCATTTTAAATTAGATACTGTATCGTGTCTTCCCTGTACTATTTTTCTGAGCTCTTCTCCAGGGCAGAAGTAAGTGTTCTCTCATTTAGGTATCCATCCCTATAGTACAGTATTTCTGTTTTAATGTTGATCTCATTCTGAAACTTTTTAATCATGATTTTTATAATAAACTGCAAGCTCTCTGAGAGCACAAATACTTCTTCTTCTGTTCCTCATCTACCAAAATGCCCGGCACAGAATAAGTGCTCAATAAATGTATGATTTATAAATCGATGAATAAAGAAGTGTTACTCCAATCCCTACTGATTTTACACTTTTTAAAGATTCAAATGACTGACTAATTCCCAATTCATATGCAGTGAGAGATTCAATCTTCTTCCCAACATATCTGATCAGGGTTCCATGGAAGGGAATGCTATTCATTACCCAGAAGATTAAAGTTCATCTAATAAAGTAATACATGCAGAATGTCATGTGCAATGAGTAAATAAAAGGACATGAGTATTCTGAAAGAGAAATTCTATCATCTTTTCGTAAACTGCTGCTGATATATTGTAACATTGTGAGGATCGACGCCATATATCAATTTAGAAGGAAGAGAAATTAGTAGTAGGGTTGGTCTCACTTTGGGGCATAACAATTTCAAAAAAACAGACTTCCCAATTTGCTGATTTGCCACCCCCATTTTTCTATTCATCCAGAATGTCTCCACCCCCACATACAGCATCATGCAGAAAAAGTTACTTAAACGAGAACACAGTGAAAAACAAAATTTATTAAAACTAAAATCTCAGCATGTAGTATCAGATCCCTTCCTGAAAGTTTGAAAACAGGCGACTAACGGAATCATCCTCGGCACCATAGTGGCTCCCACTCACCTGCATGGCTGTTTTAGTTTTGGCCTTCTGCCTTGCTGCCATTGACTCCCAGAGGCCTTCTGCAGCAACCATTGGGGCTGGTGTCAAGGGTAATGACCTGCTGTTGCAATGGCTCTCTTAGCAGCAGCACCTTGCAAAGGATCCCCAGTGTCTCTTGATTTTTCCAGCAGTTCTGGGTGTCTGATCCACAAGAACGCTCAGGGTCAGACACAAACAGCCATGTAAACAGAGCACTTGAAGGAGCTTCTCCAAGGAAAGTTCAAGTGCAGTTTTATGCAGCGGGACTGCTCTCTTGAGGAACTTAGAGTTCCATTAGAGAATTGAACTCTAAGGTACATTCGACCCCTGTCCTCTGCCATATCTGAAGTAGTGTGAGCTCTGTTTTACAACTGTGTGACCTGGACTCTCCCAAGTAAGAGAGGGTAATGATATTTTACCTGAAAAAAATAATCTTGAAATTAAAGTAAAACGACCCGTTCAAGTGCTGAAAACATTTCTGACAAATAGTAAGCCCTCCATAAATATCAACCTCTTATATAAAAAACACAAAAGATCAATAAAAATCCATAAGGAAATGAAAGACATTTTCTATCAACGTATGTCTTTTTTTCTATTAGAGAAAATGTAAAAAAAAAGATTGTTCCACAAAACCATGGTCTTAAACTTTTTAAAATATATAGAAAACTGACAAGTATATCAAGATTACTTGAAAATATGTGGCATTCTAAAATTAATAAATGAATAAATAAATTAAAGCAATTTTTGTCAGCAGATGGTTTTAGATGGCAAAATATGTCACCTGACACACAGAGGCTAGATAGTTGATTTTTAAGAGTTCGGTAAGTAAAATTATCTCTCTTATGTGAAGGCCTACAATTCAGAGGGGAGCGAGTGTAAGTAATAATTTGTGAAATCTGAGTAATTCTCTTTTTAGTTTTTTGGTCTTTTGTTTGTTTTTGTTTTTTTAAATGCAGCCGCAAAAGAATGAGAAGAGATATTACCAGGGATGAGCCCCAGCACAAAGTTCTGAAGGACCCACTTCTCCATCTCCAGCACAGGCACTGTACTGACAGACCAAGCCAAACAGTGGTCCCCCTAGGGAGGGCACCAAGCAGCCCCTGTGCCTGGGGGTTTTCTGGCTCTGGGGCCCCAGCTCCTGGGCATGGCCGGTGGCCACCAGTTCAGTCCTTGTCCCCAACCAGTGCTGGGTGGCTGTCTTCAGGCATAACTGAGGAAGCTAGAAGAGGATCCCCCCAGTTCTTCTGATCCCAAGAAGCTTGGGAATATGGGAAATTCCCTCTTGTAATTTTCCCTCTTGTAATTGGGAATACAAGAAATTCCCTCTTGTAATTTCTCAAACCAGTGTTCCCTAAAGTCAGCCTCTGGACTATGATTGTTGTGGGTTTGCTTTTATAAGGTTACCCATTCTTTCATGCACACACAGAAAAGAAATATCTCCTACGTCCAGCTCACCCCTCTAAGAGTAGTTTGGTACCAGTCAGCTGGTCTGAGAACAGTTGATCATAGACTGCACGGGGCAGGATAGGCACACCATTTCAATCCATGGAGAGACTAATTAACATGTCTAAGTTTGCAAAGATAGGACATGATAAAGCCTAGATGTGAAAGAGACTGTCTGGGTGGAGAGTCAGCGCTCTTGGGTTTTATACTGTTTTGCTTCTCTCAGGAGATGAGGCCTAACTTTGCTGCCAAAATATTAAAGGGATGGTAGAAGCAAAATGATTTCTAAACGAAAAGCTACAGAGGTCTCCATACTTAGGGAGAACAGGATCTATAAATAAAAATTTATAAAAGTCTAATTCCAAAATAGCGTTTTCTAGATCTTCCTTTCAAGGGTGAATTATTTCTAAGTTTCAACATAGGAATACCTTTCTACTCCATTTGTAATCCGCTTCTATTTCTTATATTTACTTAAAATGTATTATCACTTATACAAAATTATCAAAGAACTTTCCACCTGGCATTTGTGGTCATAAGCTGTTTATCTCTTCACCTTCACAAAACGCATTATCTATATATTGTCATATAAATTTGGAATCTTGATTTAGTTCATCAGCTGACAACTGTCAACTGAATGCAGTCAACCTGACAAATGTGGTCATCACTGAGACTGGTTCAGTAGGTCACATCATCCAGGTTCTATATTCTGAGCGAAATGGTGAAATACCTGGATCTCTACCTTCACATAATTTATCTCTGATTTCTGAAATACCTTGCAGAAGTAATGATTTACCACAATGTAAAAAAGGAGGCTCACATGTTCCCATTCTCCGGTATTATGAATGCAAAGCTTTTTGCGTTTTTGTTATTGTTGTTCTAGAGTGACCTCGGAGGCCATTTGAAGATGGCAGCACACAAGATGAAACGAACCTGGATCTACAAGTCTGTGTCTCTGTTTGGAGGAAAGCCCGAGGCCACCTGTATTGGATTTTCTAAAAGAAAAAAGCTTATGTGATGCTAAGCTACTGAGGTTTTCGGGGGTTATTTCACAGTCCCATATATTTTTTTATTAAAATGTACTTGACCTATATCGTATTAGTTTCAGATGTACAACACAATGATTTGGTATTTGTACATATTGTGAAAGAATCATCACAAATGAGCTTGTTAAAATCCATCATCATACAAGGTTGCAAATTTTTTTCTTATGATGAGAACTTTTGAGAACTATTTCTCTCAGTAACTTTCAAATATACAGTACAGTTTTATTAACTACAGTCACCATGCTGTACATTACATCCATAGGACTTACTGATTTTATAACTGGAAAGTTGTACCTTTTGACCACCTTCTCTGATTTTGCCTACCTTTCACCTCCTGCCTCTGGCAACCACCAATCTATTCTCTGTGTCCGTAATTTTGGTTTTTTTTTTTTCTAATTTGTTTGTTTTAGATTACACATACATGTGAAACATATGGTATTTGTCTTTCTCTTAGTTATTTCACTTGGCATAATGCCCTCAAGTGTCATCTATGTTGTCCCAAATGACAAGACTTCCTTTGGGATTTAGGACAAATTTTAGGATTGTTTCTATTTCTATAAAAGAAATGCCCTTAGAATTTTGAGATGGATTGCACTGAATCTATAGATCGCTTTGGGTAGTAGAGATATTTTAATAACATTAATTCCTCTAATCTATGAGCATAGAATATCTTCCATTCATTTGTGTCTTCTTCAGTGTCTTCCATCAGTGTCTCAGAGTTTTCAATATACAGGTCTTCTGCCTCCTTGGTTAAGTTTGTTCCTAGGTCTTCTATACTTTTTGATACAATTGTAAACTATTGTTTGTTTTTTAATTTACTTTTCTGATAGTTCATTTTTAGTATTACAGAAGGACAACATATTTTTATATTGATTTTGCATCCTACAACTTTACTAAATTTATTAGTTCTAATAGTTTTATTAGTTTTATGGTGGAATCTTCAGGGCTTTGTATATGAAATATCATGTCATCTACCAATAGTGACAGTTTTACTTTTCCTTTCTGATTTGGATAACATATTTATTTTCTTGCCTAAACTGCTTGACCTGAGCTCAGACCTGGCCCTGGTGTCCACACCATGTTGGACCCAAGGTCTGAGAAGCTTCTGCAGAGCCAATGCTATCCCAAGCCCTACAAGTGATGCATTCCTCATGGCCCCCTCCATAGGGCACCATGGTTGCTTCCCATTCTGAGTCTGAGGAAGTGAGTGAGCTTGTGGGCAACACAGGCTTCTCATTAGACCAGATCCAGTGGCTCAAGTGGAGTTATAAGCAGCTAAGGGGAGATCAGCCCACTATTCCTAAAGAGGACCTCAACAAAGTCCCTGACCTGGAATTCAATCTGATGCGATCCAGAATCCACCATGCCTTCTTTGGCAACAGGAACCTTGGCAAACGGTCCATCTGCCTGGCTCACAAGATCAACTTTGAGCACTTCCTGACCCAACATGTCGTACTTCTGACCCATCCACACCACCAAGGAGAAAGAGCAGGTATAGCTATGCTAGAAAGAAAAGCTGAGATTTCTGTTTTACATGTATGCAATGTCCACTGTGGAACAATTGAAAATGTGGTCAAAGAGGTCTTGAGAAATTGCCACAAGGAGAAGGATTCCGCTCACTGCATTGCAGATAGGGCCATGATGGAGGTAGCCAGCATCTGCATGGGGCAAAAGGAGCATGATCAAGTATAAGAAGGGGTCACCTTCAATGACTTCCTGAAGATCTCACAGGGGATAGACATCAAGAACAAGATGCACATCGACTTCATTAACACAGAAACCATTGCCCTTTGTCACTGACCCATCACCTCCCCAACAGAGAAACTGCACTTTGCTCCAGGGCCACCTCCCCAGATGCATGGAGCAGCTGAGGCCCATTATGCATCATGCTGCTACAGCTCTGAAAGTTTTCTTGTTGGTGTGTTCTTGTTCTATTACATATTGGGTTTGTGTGTTGGAGGTGGGTGGGGGAGGGGGAGAAGGAGACAGATCATTTTTCTTTTAGTTTAGAGGTTCCCAGCCCATGGTAAACCAAATTCAGACCTAACAGGTTGGACTGCATATTTTCCAGGGATTTTAGACTTTGAGTAGGATACAGTAACTGGATAGGACATTGAGGTTGACTCCCTGTGGGAGATTCAAGTGTTTTCAGTGCATAAAAAAGGTTGCAAATGGATATTTAAGAGAAGTAAAGTGTAGACTCTAGCAGAGCCTACTATTTGCCCCTAATACCTATGCTTTTTCTTCTATATTAATAGAAAAAAATGTTAGTTGAGCACACAGCTCCCCATAGAGAGATGATATTTCTCAAGATTACCCGCAGCTAAGTGTGGTTACGTGTCTAACTTCTGTTCCATAGAATATGGGCAGAAGTTACAGGTACAGTTTCTAGTCAGTGCCCTTAACACGAATAACCATGTCTTTCTATTTCTTCTTTTTGTAGTTGGAATGGGGATAAAATGGCAAAAACTGAAATAAGCATTTCAGACCAGAAGCTGGAAGCTAGATATTGAGAGTGATGAACAACAAGGTAGATTAAGTCTGGGACCCCAATGACTTCATGGAGAAAAGCCTTAATAACAGAGGAATTTCTACATGAATAAAATCAAATAAAATAAATGAACAATAAACTTTCATAATGCTTAAGCTCTTGTGAACTATGGCTATTTGTTTCAATAGCACAACCAACATCCTAACTAATGCCAGCAGATTTTGGAGATTAAATTGGTTTACTATTTGGCAGGTAATTTATTTAAAAAATAATATCTATGATAAACAAAAAAATTCCTTAAATATATGGGCAAGAAAAAAATGTCCATAAAGTGCATACAACCAGTATGGCTTCAAAACCAGATCATTATGGGAATATTCTCTTAACATTTTCTTGTCTGAGGTATGATTCAAAAATTTTATAACCAGAAAAATTGTTTTTTGTATATGAAAGAACTAAAAATCATTCTCAGCTGGGAAAGGACTAGAAAGAACAGGGGCGCCTGGGTGGCTTAGTCAGTTAAGTGTTGGCCTTCGGCTCAGGTCATGATCCCAGGGTCCTGGGATGGAGCCCCGTGTTGGGCTCCCTGCTCCGTGAGAAATCTGCTTCTCCCTCTCCACACCCCTTGCTGTGCTGTCTCTTGCTATCTCTCTGTCAAATAAATAAATAAAATCTTAAAAAAAGAAAGGACATATTACCCATACTAAACCACCAATAGTTTTTTCAATTAAAAATATACTTACCATATGTGAATATGAATTGCATCACCCTCAAAATTAATATGTTGGAAGTCCTAACCTCCAGTACCTGAGAATGTGATCTTGTTTGGAAATGTGATCATCACAGATATAGTTAAATTAAGACGAGGTCATGGTGGACTAGTGCAGACCCCTAAACCTATATGACTGGGGTCCTTATGAAACGGGGAAATTTGGACACAAAACACACACAGGGAGAATACCATGTGGACATGAGGGCAGAGATTGGAGCAATACATCAGACACTAAAGAATACCAGAATGCCAGCAGATAACCAGAAGATGGGAGAGAGACACGAAACCAATTCTTTACAGCTCTCAGAAGGAACCAACCTGGCCAGTACCTTGATCTCAAACTCCTAGCCTACAGAACTCTAAAGCGATACATTTCTGTCCTTTAAGACCCCCAGTTTGTGATACTTTGTTACAGCAGTCCCAGCAAACTAATACACTTAATTCAATTGACATAGTAAGAAAATAAAGAACTAATGAATGGAAAATCCATCATATTAAGGGACTAATTATGGATACTGAAACTGGTTAAACTTGGAAATAATCTCTAAAATGATTAGTGGAAATATGGTTACAAAACAGAAGGCAAATGTCAAAATGCTATCTCAAAAGAGAGGTAACAATGTTAAGACAAAATATGCATGCCTGAGTACGAATAACTCAAATACCTTTATTAACTCCAATTGCTTTTAAAATGTTTGCCCTTAACTCAGAAATCTTCTTCTATAAATACATAAACATAGAAATGTAAATATTTCTTTCATGAAACATGAGTGTATCAGTATACAAAACTGAAACAGCATTTACTCAGTAATAAAGCTCATGGTCACTGGAAGTGCACTTCGTTTTAAAAAAAAAACTGAGAAATTAATAAGTTGGACATGTGACCTTTATGATCTTTGGTTCTATTTCAGAACTTTAAATGTAAAGCCTAAAAATTTAAATGTTGTGCTTTGAAATTATTTTTAAAGGGTAATGTAAAACTGAATGTACAAGCATTTTATTCATACTTGATTTATACAGCAGGTGTAACATTTATTCAACAAAGCTTTGCATCTAATAATGAGTACACTTGATGCTTTTAAAAGCTTACTAAATACCACCTAATTTTTTTTTAAAGGTTTCGGAGTTCAACTCCAGTATTTAGCTCATTCCATACTATGTGTCTCTCTGCTTAAAATAGGCTTTATTTGAACTGAAAAAAACAAAAACATTTTGTGAACGTTATACAAATCTTTCATGTATGTATTTGTCATAAAAACATGGTAGTTAACTTATTTCTTCTCACCTATTTATTTTTTTCATGAAGCAATTTATTTTTTTTTTTGTTCAGTTTGTGATTCAACTCTAGGTTTTGTTTCTTTGATATTCTTTCAAATGTAAGTAGATTCTCCTGGTGGTCCCAAGTGACAGAGTAACTTATTTCTGCAGTAGCAATATTTTGTTATTCTACTAAACTCATGCGGTAACCTGAAACTGTTCAACTGAGTCTGCTCGAAATATAAGTCCTGCATAACTTTCAACTTTTTATAAGCCTAAAAGGTTTAGATTTTTTTTTCCTTTTGTAGTCCCTCAAGAATTCTAAAAATGAAAACTTACAATCACTTTATACTTTAAACAAAAAGCTTGGCAGCGTTTTCACAATGTTGGTAAAACAAAATTTTAAAGTGTAATCTTTGCAAGTTTTGCTCAAAACCAGATGATAGCATAAAATAAATTAAAAAAAAAAAGATGTTTAACGAATGAATCACCATTGTCACTTCCAAAAGGACTGTATAACTTCAGTCAATGACAGATTTGTGTTCATGTGAATGTTCTTTTCCTAAAGATTTGTTACTATACAAGGTAACATTTATTTGGGAACTATGATGAAGTAAACTGGTCACACCTTTGTTCCTATGGTGATCATTCTTATTTAATGAACATAATAATAAGCCATGTTTTAGGGATCATTAAATTTTAAGTGTGAAAGCAAAGAAGTTATTGTCTGTATGGAGGGCAGATTTTGTTTTTAAATGAAGGCTTCTTTTTTTAAAGTGATTTTTTTTTCTTTTCTAAAATAAGTAGCTTTATTTCATACTAACATACAATAGAAAAAGTTGAACTTTCTGGAAGACCATCACCCCCATTATGAATTTTATGTCTCCATTTTGTAGTTCCAAGAGGTACTTGTTTGAATTGCAAGGTTATTGCCCTAATCTATAACGTTTTTAGTAATGAGTATGATGTTTACTGGGTCAAAGATCAAGGTTAGTACCCCCTTTTTACTGAAAGAAAATTGAGAGACAGGATATTCATATTCTGGCTGTTAATTAGAATTGTATGATTTTTTTTTCATATTTAAATCACTCATCCTTTTGTTTGTATTATTTTGTTTTATTTTAATTATAGTTAATTTGTTAATAACCTCAATTCCATTTATTCACTCAAGGCTAGACTTAGGTTTTCCAGTATGAAAAACCATTTAGATCCATTCAAAGACTTTAGAATCATTAATTATTTGATTTGCGATTAAAAAAAAAGTTTAGTTTAAAACTTGTATTTCTATTCTTTTGTGCCTGTAAAAATTGTCAAAGTAAATTCTCAAAATATGAATGATCCCCAAAGTTTTATTTTGAATATATTTATTTTAAATACACAGAAAAAAATATATATATTATACAGAAATAGAAAATGTTAATGAGTAAGAGAAAAAGAAATCAATATGAGTGAATATACATTTTTAAAAAATTTTTCAGATAGGACAAAGCCACTAGCAATATTTTAATATATAAGTTTCATTTTTTTTGCTTCCTGTAACAAACAAACAAAAACCTTTCATAACTTCCTATTGACTGTGCAGTTCATTGTACTTGTATAAACTAGAGGTAATTTTACATGTTCGTGACTAATAACCCATTTAAAAATTAAAATTCAGTTGATTTTGAACACTTATTTTTAATCTTATTTCTAATATTAAAAGATATATATATATATTCACCTGTAAATGGACAAGTGCTTAATTCTTCTATATTGCAGTGCAGTTTTTAGATTCTTGGGCATTCCCATGCAAATGCACAGGCTCAGATGAAGTTGAATTAATGGAATTTCAGAAAAATCAAACATTTTAAGATGTTTTCTCCTGTATATTTTCACATCCTCAGCAATTGTTTACTCATATTATTTTATAATCATGAACGTTTTGTGAGAGAGGACTGTTATTAAGAATTCATCTGCTCTTAATTTACTCCTTACCTAAAGCTACAGCACAATGTTCTATTTATAATATCAAGGCAATTGGTGTATGTAAAAAAGGACTGATATTAATTACAGAAAATTGTCATCAAATGGAAAAGAAAAATGAAGAGTCTTATGGAGGCTTAATCCTGATTACAGCTTAAAATTGCTCTCTCCATTAACACAATCGACACTCCCAACTAGCAAATTTTATAGAGGAACAAGTAACCAGATATTTTCCATGGAAGAGCCTTTTCATTCTTATGCTTTTCTATTTCTTTTATTTCTGCCAGAATAGCAATTATTAACTTTTAAAATCTGGTGTAAAATTTCATTTCAAAAGTATTGAGAGACAAAGCTTACCTAATTATTAACATTTTTCATTTTTTACTATGCATACGTTCAGTGGTTGTAAAACAGCAGCTACCAAAATCCACTAACACAAATATTTTAAATATAAATTTAACATGAAAAGATGGTATTACCCAATGTAAATAGTCACTAGTCATACACATTTTAACCATGTGAATTGGATTAACTTCAAAGGATCAGAATGACGTTTGGTAAATAATCACTTCCAGTACATTAGTGTGCTGGAAACTTTGCATTTCGGAAAGAGATAATTCACCCCACTTTGGTGAACAATCTTCTCACTTTTATAGAATTGAATTATTGTATAATCAGATCCAGTACTCTATATTCATGGGACACCTGGTTTGAGAAATTAAAAGTGTTTCAAAAACATTGTCTTAGCTACCTTGACAACTTCACAGACTGCACTGGCCACTCATTAGTCCATTCCATCATCTGTTCACCAATTCACTAAGTTTATACTAACCTTACCTCCCTGGGCAAACTAGGATATGAATTTTCACAAACTAAGTAGCAGCATGCAATCTTTGCACAATATCATGCACTATCAGCACATCTATTTACCCTTATATCCTGAGCTCTCTGCAGGCAACAGATAAGAAAACACAACTATCATATTGATGCTGAGGACAATAAAATTTTTAAAGCTTTTTTCATCAGTAAAAAAGAGAAAAGTGCAATAATTTAAAAATAGTTTTGTACTTTGATAGTTAACTTTTTGTATTAAATATTGGGTTTCACCTTAAAACCTTTGAGATTCAATCTCTTTACTCAATAGCTTCAAGGTGTTCACCTATAATTTCAATGTCACCATTTCCAGCTGAGAATATGATCAAGCATGAATCAAGGAGAAGGCCTATGGTTAGAGAAAATGATATTCAAGTTTTAGTCTTTGGCTAGTGACTTTGTTCTACAATTTTTTGGTGGGGGGAGGGGGAAGGAAGTATGATACACCTTTTATTGAGATATAATTAATATATCACAAGTGATCCACTTGAAATGTACAGTTCACTGAATTTTAATATATTTATAGAATTGTACAAATATACCATGATCTAATTTTAGAAACATGCCCATCACCCTAAAAAGAAACTTTGAGCTCATTTACAGCCACATCCCATTACCACCCTCAGCACTGGGCAACCAATAATCTGTATTGTCTCTATAAATTTGCCTTTTCTAGACATTTTGCGTAAGTAGAATCATACAATATGTGTTTTTTCATGGCTGACTTCTTTCACTCAGCATAATGTTTTATAGGTTCACACATGTTAACATGTATCAGTACTTTATTCTTTGCTTTTTACATGATTTAAGTACTTTTGTTTCTAATAAAAATAGCTCTGTGTAATTTTTACCTCGGGCTACTTTTTGATGGAACTGTTGACCTAAAACAGATAAAACTTACATTTCTCTAAACTTTAAAAAATAAACATATAAACTATCATGATGAGGACAAAAAAGGGAAAATTTAAATAAAGAAAAAGAAAGTGATAAAGCAGGTATTTGGGAGTAGTAGTTGCTTGCTTTAAATTTCATTTTAAATAATTATTTTTATGAATGTCTTCTGAGATTAATTGTAGTATAGTAGTTGTTGATTGTGTTTAAGCAGAATTATCTTTTATGGACAGGTTACTATTTATATCTTCAGTAGCAAGTTTCCATATCCTCCTCTTTATTTAAAAGTTGAGTGTCTTTAGTCCCTCATATAAAATGTGTGATCTAAAAAGATAAATGGTGTTACCAGGACAAATATTTGAAATATGTACAAATCTGGAGCAAATTTGTACACCTCAAAAAGGATATATTTACTTTATAAATATATAAATATTTATATAGTCAAAAAATAAATTTTATGAATGCTGTACTTGAAAGTTTACGATGACTAAAGATTGGTATCCCACATCCTGGAAAAAATTTGGGGCAGAGTGAGTAATTGTCTATGTCAGTTCAAACATCTTTGAAGGCTTATTTCAAATAGGAATTAGAACATTCAAAATGAAGATTATAATTGTAATAATTGAGTTTGAAATGGACCTGTGGAAAGAAGATAAAACGGAGAATGTAAGAGCTTCACATATTTGTGGGGGGAAAATGCCAGTACTGTTATAGATAGAATATAAAAATGAAGACTTCATTGAAAAGAAGAGATAATTTTTAGACAGAAAAAAGTGTGTAATTTAAGATTGCAGCATTATTTACACTAGCCAAGATACTGAAGCAACCCCTATCTATCCATAGATGAATGTATAAATATGTGGTATATACACACAAAGGCATACTGCTCAGCCATAAAAAAGAATGAGATCTTGCCATCTGCAACAACATGCTAGAGGGTATAATGTTAAGTGAAATACGTTAGAGAAAAAAAATACTATAATGACTTCACTAATATTTGGAATTTAGGAAAAATTAACATACAAAGAAAAAAGAGACAAAAAACAAAGTCTTAAATACAGAGAACAAACTGGTGGTTGCCAGAGGGAGGTGGGTGTGAGAGTGAGTGAAATAGACAAAGGGATTACAAATACATTTATCCAGATGAGCACTGAGTAACATATAGAATTGTTGAATCATTATATTGTGTATCTCAAACTAATATAGCAGTCTGTGTTAATTACTTCAATAATTTTTTAATTAAAAAGAAAAAAGCATACTAGAAAAATAGACACTTGGTAGCAGAATTTCTCACCTTGGAGGATACACACACACACACACACACACACACACACACACAAAACCTTTGAAAACCATTTACAGGGTGAAAGATCTGTACTACTTTCCCAAATAATAGCAGTATGTATTTTAAAAAATACATTTCATATATTTAAATTCGAATATCACATAATCCATCTAGATGGCATTAGACTAAAAAATTTCGTAATAATAAACCCATCCCAGTTTTCCTTTCAATTAAATGAATTTTATACATCTATAAGGTGCTATAAAGAATATCTGAAGTCTTTCAGTACAGAATTTCTACATCATTCCTACTATGAAAAATGAGTTTGTATTCCTGGTATTTGCTTTTATAACAGACTTCACCTTAGATTAAGCATCCTGTTTCAACAAATTATTTGAACACCTTATCTGTGTCAGATACTATGATAGCCTCTATATTTACTTTGGAAAATATAAAAAGTATCTTCCCTGAGGGAGGAAACATAGGCATAATACTTTAAAGCATCACTTCTAGAGAGAGATTCCCTGGGTTCAAATCCTGTCTGCTATCCATTAACCTATAACCACATATTGCTTATTTAGCAACTCCAAGCCTCAGTTTCCACAGGCATGAAGAGAGATTTTCTTCTTCCTATGGATGTTGTATGAATTTAAAGAAGTAATATAGGCAAAATAATTAGCACGTCGTCTGACATATACAAAAAAACACAGTGATATGTTTAAAACAAATAAAAACAACTCCCAATTATTTACTAATGGTGTCTCTGAATTTAACCAAGTCTGATATAAATATTCATTCCAGAAGAAACTTTAAACAGGGAAAATGATAACCATAGTTTTCATAAAGTCTCGATTGACAACTTCTAATATAAATATTCTTCATAAAAAATAGGCTAAGTTTATTAGAATGCAATAATTCAAATGTAGAGACTACAATCAACAGAAACTAAATCAGTGAAGATTTAATCAGAACATAATTTGCTGAATATCACTAAAAGCTGGATTTGTCTTTGACTATGTGGAGAATAAAAGCCTCAAAAGGAGGCTTGAGACATTATGTTTTTCAAAACTTGAATCATCCATTATTCATTTATTTATGAATTTGAGTCATGTTTACATATTGCCTACTATGCCACAGACATTCTCTCAGGCATTAGTATACAAAGGTGAATGTATAGAAAATAAGAAAGTACACCATTTTTGGTAATATTAGGTATAGCTGGGGATCACAAAATAATTTTTATTTCCTCCGGAATTTACTTTATACTTCTTTGTAAGACCTGATTCTTTTCAATGATGTATGAATCAAATGAAATATAAAAAAGGATGCTACTAAAATTAGTAACTTTGTTTATAATTACATATTAGACAGCATATAAATTTGTTTTCCATTTATTGCAAATATTTTGTAAATACACTTAAATATTCTCTGCAAATTAATGGAAAAAATGCTTAGTGTACTTTATTATTACTACTGAGTCTAGCAGTCCATCAACAACTCTATACATTTCATAAAGAATAAAGTGAGGAAATTTTAGGTTAGAACATAATGGATAGGAAACATCACCCTGAGTAAAAACTAAGCATACCCAGAGACTTCGTATCAGTGATTGTTGAGATAGCTTGGAAAGATAATATACTTTGAAGAGTTTATCATTTGTACTCTAATGTCAGCAACTTATTTAAGAAGTTCTGGCCCAGAGGCTTTGTAATATACCAACATTTAGAGGGATTCAGGAAAATATGTACAAAGGCACAAAGACAAAAGAGCAGTAGATCTCATATCCATAGCAAAGTATTTGACTGTTCAGAAAGGGAAAAAAGAGAAGAAGGAAGAAAGCTAACCATTACCACTTACTGGGTGGGAAAGAGAAAAAGAATAACATCTGAAGAGGTAGAATAACATGAGTCACGAAGGATCATATATGTCATGCTAAGAATTTTAGACGTTCTATTCAAGATGTTGACATTTGTTGACATTCTTCAATGAGAGTGACAGGACATGTGATTTTGAGTTTTAAAATAAGTACTTTCTTAATAGTGATGAAGAAGAATCCACAGGGTGTAATACTAAAGGTAAGAAGAAATTTAAGAGTCTTGTAAAATAAAGCGACCATATTCAAAGCAAAAGTAGTGAACTTTATCAAAAGTATTATGCCATTTGTCATTAATTTTAAGTTATGTGGATAGATGAAAAATGTACCTGTGGGATATTAATGTTGGCATGGTCATTTCTATTTGGAAAATAATGAGTAAGTAACAAATTTTATTTATTTCTAGCAGAATTTCCCTGAGCTTTTAAAGATTAATGTATACTAGGAAGAAATATATCTGTCTTTGTTTGTAGATGACATGATAGTTTATGTAGAAAATCTAAACAAATTGACAAAAAGAAAAAACCCTCCTACAACTAATAAGTAATCATAGCAGGACTGCAAGATACAAAGGTTAATAGACAAAAGTAAAACATGAAAAAATGCTCAACATCACTTGGCATCAGGGAAATACAAATCAAAACCACAAAGCTATACCACCTCACACCAGTCAGAATGGCTAAAATTAACAATTCAGGAAATGACAGATATTGGTGAGGATATGAAGAAAGGGGAATCCTCCTATACTGTTGGTGGGAATGCAAGTTGGTGCAGCCACTCCGGAAAACAGTGTGGAAGTTCCTCAAAAAGTTGAAAATAGAGCTACCCTACGACCCAGCAATTGCTCTACTGGCTATTTACCCTAAAGATACAAATGTGATGATCAAAAGGATCACCTGTACCCCAATGTTTATAGTAGTAATGTCCACAATAGCCAAACTTTAGGAAGAGCCCAGATGTCCACTGACAGACAAATAGATAAAGAAGATGTGGTGTGTTTACACACACACACACACACACACACACACACACGAACATTATGCAGCCATCAAAAAGATGAAATCTTGCCATTTGCAAAGATGTGGATGAAACTAGTGGGTATTATGCTAAGTGAAATAAGTCAATCAGAGAAAGACAATTACCATATGATCTTACTGATACATGGAATTTAAGAAACAAAACAGAGGATCATAGGGGAAGAGAGGAAAAAATATAACAAGACAAACCATAATAGACTCTTAATCATAGGGAATAAACTGAGGGTTGCTGGGGGTGAGGGGGAATGGGGTAACTGGGTGATGGTCATTAAGGAGGGCATGTGAGGTAATGAGCACTCGGTATTATATAAGACTGATGAATCACAGGCCTGTACCTCTGAAACCAATAATACATTATATGTTAATTAATTGAATTTAAATAAAAAATGTTTAAAAAAATAAAAAATATACAAAAGTCAACACTTTCCTAAAAACAAGTGATGAACAAGTGGAATTTGAAATGAAAAGTTGAATGCTTTTTACATTAGTACCCCCCCAAATGAAATCCTTAGATATAAATCTAAAAAAATGTATAAGATCTATATGAGGAACAGGACAAAACTATGGAAAAAGAAATAAAAAAACTAAAGAAATGAGAGATATTCCATGTTCTTGGATAGGAAGATTCAATATTTTCAAGATATCAGTTCTTTCCAGCTTGACCTATAGATTCAGTGCAATCTCAACCAAAATTCCAGCAAGTTATTTTGTGGACATCGATGATTAGAGTCTAAGGTTTATGTGGAGAGGCAAAAGACCCAGAATAGCCAGCACAATATCGGGAGGGGTGGGGAGAACAAAAATGGAGGACCGACACTACTTGACTTCAAGACTTACTATTAAGCTACAGTAATCAAGACAGCCTGGTATTGATAAACATAGACAAATATTTCAGTGGAACAAAAAAGACAACCCAGAAATAGATCCCCATAAATAAGAGAAAACTGATCTTTGACAAAGGAGTAAAGGCAATACAATGGAGTAAAGACAGTCTTTTCAACAAATGGTGCTGAAACAACTGGAAATCCACATGCAAAAATATGAATCTAGACACAGACTTCACACCCTTCACAAAAATTAACTTAAAATGGATCAAAAACCTAATGCAAGAATGCAAGACACAGAAATACAAAACCCCCTGAGGGTAACAGGAGAAAGCCTAGATGATCTTGGGAAAGGTGAAGTCTTTTTAGATACAATACTAAAAAGCACTGTATCTGTGGCAAATACCAAATGCATGATTCATGAAAGAAATAATGGATAAGCTGGACTTCATTAAAATTAAAACTTCTAAAAAACATAAAATAAAAAAGTAAAATTAAAAAACTTCTGTTCTGTGAAAGACAATGTCAAGAGAATGAGAAGAGAAGCCACAGATTGGGAGAAAAATTTACAAAAGACACATTTGATAAAAGACTGTTATCCAAAATACACAAAAAACTCTTAAAACTCAACAGTAAGAAAACAAACAATCCTATTAGAAAATGGGCCAAACCTTAACAGACACTTCACGGAAGAAGATATACAGATCACAAATTACCATGTGAAAAGATGTTCCGTATCCTATGTTATCAGGGAAATGCAAATTAAAACAACCAGATACCACTGTACCAATATCCAGAACGCTGACAATACCAAATGTTGCCAAGAATGTGGAACAACGGTAATTCTCATTCATTGTTGGCGGGAATGCAAAATGATACAGCTTCTTTGGAAGACAGTTTGACAGTTTCTTACAAAACTAAACATACTCTTACCATATGATCCAGCAATCACTCTACTTGTTATTTACCCAAACTAGCTGAAAACTTATGTCCATACAAAACCTACACACAGATGTTTATAACAGCTTTTTTTACAATTGCCACAACTTAGAAGCAACCAACGTATCCTTCAGTAGGTGAATGGTTAAATAAACTGGTAATTTCAGACTATGAAATATTATCCAGCACTAAAACGAAAAAAGCCATAAAGCCACAAAAAGACATGGAGGAGAAATGCATATCACTAAGTGAAAGAAGTCAATCCAAAAAGGCTACATACTGTATGATTCCAACTAATGATATTCTGGAAAAGGCAAAACTATAAAGACAGTAAAAAATAAAATAAAATAAAAAATAAATAGATTAAAAAATAAATCAGTGGTTGCCAAGGGGTTGGGAGCAAAACGGGGGAAGGATGAACGGAAAGAGCCCGAGAATTTTCGGAGCAGTGAAAATACTCTGTATAACACTACAATGATGGATACATGTCATTATACATTTGTCCAAACCCATGGAACTTACATACCAAGTGAACTCTTATGTGAACTGTTGACTTTGGGTGATTATAATGTGTCAACGTAGGTTTATCAATTATAACAAATGCACCATTCTGGTAGTGAATGTTGATAATGGGGAAGGATATTCATGTGTTGAGGCAAGGGGTATACGGGAAATCTCTGTACTTTGCTCTCAAATTTTTTGTGAACCTAGAACTGTTCTAAAAGTATAGATTATTTTTAGAGAGTATAGGCCATCATCTTGGTTCATGTTATACTTAGCCAGAACTTCAATCATGCAGCTACAAGGAAATAAATTCCATCAACAACCTGAATAAATGGAAACAGTTTCTTCCCCCATCAAGCCTCCAGATAGGAACACAGCCTGGCTGACCCTTTGATTAGAGCCTTTTGGGAACTTAACGAGAGAACCCAGCTAAGATTTGCCTGGACTCTTAATTCACAGAAACTGAGATATAAGTGTGCGTTGCAGGAGTTAGGTGTGTAGTAATTTGCTAGTAGTAAATATATGTTAGCTATATATAGTAGCTATATATATATATATAGTAGCTATATATATAATTAACTATATATGTATATAGTTATATAGTTAACATCTATAGATGGTTAACATATATATAGATGATACATGTTCATTTTTTTTCCTCCAGAGATTGAAAAATAGATTTAACTTTTTGGAAGAGTTAAGCTGTCATTGATCAAGCTATTTGCTTATCTCCTTAAAATGTTAAAATGTAATAAAACTTAAAAAAATAAAATGCTAAAATGTAATTGTGAACATTAAAAATATAATATATTGACCCTAGAGTGATAGATGCTGTATTTATTATTTGTTACTGAGCTATGTCACTTGGATGTTAACAGAGAAATGGAATTTCCGGACAATATCAGTGTCATAAAGAAATGTTTACATTTTATCCATTTTACACACTGGCATTAGGATTTTTTCACAAGATGCATACTTCAGAATGGAAAAGCAAAATCTTGAACTCTCTGGAAGCTAAAAAATATTCTCTTTTTAGTTGTGACTGGAATTTGGTCCATTTCTAATACATTAATTTTACTATTTCTTTAATTCTTAAAACCACACTAAAAAGCTCTCTTGGTGCCTTCCAAATGTTCTGTATGGAGGACAAATTAAAGATTTCATTAGGGCAGATGTTTTCAGTGGTTACCACTCCACTGAACTGATTCAAGTGCCTCTCCTGGTCAGCATCATGACTCCAATGTTAAACAGAAGTATGAACAATTATTCACACCTCTACCGAAATTAAAAAATAATAATAATAGTAAATTAAAAAAATTTAAAAAACCCAACAAGTACAACAACCTGTTAGACCAGCACTTTTCAGCTGAAAAAGAACAAAATGTCATTCTCTCACATACTATTTTCATCCTATATATTTTGGCAAATTGCTAAGGGAGGTTCATACTCTTTACATCAATGGAGTCATGCCCCTGGGGTGGATCTGCCACCCCATCCACTCCATAGGCAGTTCTCTTCTGCTCTCCATGCCACTGGTGTTATGCACTATTACAACAATGTTACTTGGTGAAGGGATTTTGCCAATAACCAGTACACCTTATTCTCCGGGCATGTTTGCCATTCACTTGACACTAGCTTTATGAGTTCTCAGAATTACTATAGGTCTTTTTTTGCTCCAAGAACATAACTTTGAACGATGTTGCTATTGTTTTGTTCTCCTCTTTACCTTTTTGGACAACATCTTTCTCATGTAAGAAAGCATTATTTGGAAGTATTCTGGGATGCCCCAATCAGATTATTACAAAGTGTACTTCGAAGGTAAAGATGCAACCAATTAACATTTTATGACAGAAATACACTGAACCCTGGGAGTAAATAGATTATTAGTTGGATAAGACACAGCATTCTGATACTAATTTTGTATTTGTTATTTGTACTTCTAGGCTCTTTCAGCTGCTTATGAAAAATAATTACAGTCTATATGTTTACTGTAAAATCATTACAAAAATTCACAATCCATAGTTTTATTGGAGTCTGTTCTTATTTAAGCTCACAATATTGTTTGATGTTTATATTAGTATTTCCATCATTAGTATTATGTTTCAATTAATGACATTAGAGTCATTAACCCATTATTGTTAGTGAGAACTATACTTTAGCACAATAGCCACATAAAAAACAAATTTAAGAAACACAAACAATAGTATGCAAATGATGTGAGAATAGTAACTGAGTATAATTGCATCTCCATAATTGTCTGTTAGAATAAAGAAACTGAATAATGCAATTCTTTTTTTTTTTAAGATTTATTTATTTATTTTAGTGAGAGAGAGCAAGCCCATGTGAACAGGGGGAGGGCAGAGGGAGAGGGAGAGAGAATCTCAAGCAGACTCCCCACTGAGCATGGAGCCCAACATGGGGCTCCGTCCTATGACCATGAGATCATGGCCTGAGCAGAGATCAAGAGTCAGATGCTTAACTGACTGAGCCACCCAGGCAAAAATATGAATCTAGACACAGACTAGTCTTATCGCAAGTCTTATCGCACAATCGCGACTCAGAAAACTACCTAAACTATTGTACTATTTCTGACAATAGCTGCTTCTAAAGGCCTTACATATATTATTTAATTCTTACAGTGATATTATGAATAAAGTATAATTATAATCCTCATTGTGTAGTTGAAGGAATGAAGGCAAGTAGAGATTGAATAACTATTCCAAAATCACATTGTTTAAGGGGCAAAACCAGATTTTAATCCAGACAGTATGACTACAGAGATAGACCCTTAACCAATACACAATCTTTCTCTTAGCTTCTATTCAACTACACTGAAATGTTAACTGGATGAAATTATTTACTTCATATCACTTTTCATTAATTTCATGCTGGATATATTGGAGTAGTAATGAAACCCTAGTTTCTATGAATTATATCAATGATTTCATTACAATGATTTATTGGCAATGATCCTTATGATTTGGAGATGAAACTAAGGTTTTCTCTTGGTGACAAAGAAGAAGAAAAGCTTCTGTCACCTTCTCATTGATGCTTGCTGGTGGAAATACTCCTCCTTATCCCATTAAATGTGGTTCCTCTACCAATGTATATGAACTTGAAATGAATAATTTGAAATGAGTATAGCAGTCTGCTTATGGGAAATAAATAAAGGGAAGCTCTGTTTTACATTTTCTTCTTGACTGAAGAGGAAGTAGAGATGATGACCTGGGAATAAAAGTGTCTGACACAGTCAAATCTTCTTCTAAACAGGCAAATGATCTCTTGGTAAAAGGTCTCCTGGTAAAAGAAAATTCGGTATTCGCTAACAGGAGAACCCCTATCTATGAACCCTGTCTAAAAACCAGGACATACTTGCTTGGCTAGGATTGCTGATGGTAAGCAAACCTGAAATCTGCAAATCCACGTGGCAAAAATTTGTATTTAGATGATGTCACATAAGCTATGTAACTAAGCATAAAATGGAGAGATTTCATGACCAAGATGCCTCTGAGTAAATGATGTGGCTGTATGCATTGTTAAAGATCTCACAGGTTAATCTGGGTTGGAGTGCATTCCAATGCAGCAGAATAGAACCTGGGAAGAGGCACTTAAGATCCCAGACCACTTCTGTTTCACTTGTGCCTTGTGATTTTTCTCCTTGAACTTATTAGGAAAAGTTTGATACTGGCTAAGACCTCTGATTCACATGCGTCTGATTTGGCAATAGAATATTTTATATCTCAGTTATAATGTGCAAAAATCAACACCATTACTTGTAGATTGGAAATCAATTATGTAAGAGGAATTCAGAAATAAAAAAGATAAAATATTTTTTTCCTATTGAAAATAGATCTTGCTGCAACTAAGTTTTATTTATTTTTATTTGGGGGGGGAGGGAGAAAGAGTCAGGGTCAGGGGCAGAGAGAGAGAGAATCCCAGGCCGACTCTGCACAGAGCGTGGAGCCCAATGTGGGGCACCAAGCCCAATGGGGCTGGATCCTACAACCCTGAGATCATGACCTGAGCCGAAATCAAGAGTCAGAAGCTTAACCGACTGAGCCACCCAGGGACCCCATCTACAACTAAGTTTTAATTTATTTTTATTTATTAAAAGAGTAAATTTTATTTATTAAAATATTATTAAATTATAATGAATATAAATGTTTATTAAAATATTCTTAAAATAAAAATAAAGTTTATTTATTAAAATAAATTTATTATTTTTCTTAACTTAGAAGTGTACTTTGCCATTGAAACCCTAAGTGTTTCCTGTCAGATGAGACAGGTAACAGTACTGCATCCATATTTCTATGAAATCTTTTGGTCAAATAAAATGAAACCAACTATACTCTAAGTGGAACTGATAGCAATTTATCCTACAGCAAACTTATTTTCAAAACTATTTTTAATCTTTTAAGAATATCAGCCATCAACGATCACTTTTTTTTTTTTTAATTTTTGCTTTGTCACTTCTCTTTGGGTTGTCTTTAGTTCTCTGTATCTGTTTATTGGCTAACAAAAATTGCCCTTGCCTCTCAGAAGTAAGCCTTAATTCTATGATTTACAAAAAAAATCAAGACAGCATTTAGGAAAACAACCATCTGTTATATTGTCTTCTTCTGTAATTAAACTTAGAGAGTTATCCCATGAAAAATATCAATTTTTTTACAGTTGGATTGCAAAAAAAAAAATATAACGAGTTATATGTGTTCCGTAATCTTCTTTAAGATTAGTCAGTGATCAAAAACTACCTTTCCTTTTTTAGAATAAAGAATGAGAATAGGTAAAAATCAGTCTGAATGGTTCAGCTGGAGAAATGGCTTTGGGAAGAATGCAATCAGTAATCAAAACCTCAATCAATTACTCATTAAATGACATATATTTGTTTCTCAATTCTAATAGCCTCACAGGCAAGAATAAACACCTTATTCAAAGATTCTCTGACCACACTGTGTAAAATGTGTTCCTCTGCTCCAATTTCATACTATCTATCCACTATTGTGTTTTATTTTCTCCAAAAATCTTTGCAGTTTTTAGAATGATATTATTTATGTTTTTGCTTATATGCTTCTTCAGCTCTCCATGATAACATCCCCACAAGGACCAGGATACTTTATCTTGTTCCCTGGCTATACCCCCCAGTGCCTACAGCAGTCTCTAACACATATGAGGGAACCAATACCTCTATATCGAAGGAACGATTAAGTAAATAAGTGAAAAATAAATTGCCTTACTCTTTGAACTGGTGTCGCATGCATTTTTAATGCTTATAACTTTGTAATTATGTGTCACAATGCACTTATTCATAAGTATAGTATAAGTCTTGTGTTATCTTAAGGTACCTATAAATGTAATTTTAGCCAGTAGCTGTACGGTTATATATTTCATAAGTTGATGACAGCTTGATTACTGTGACCTTTTATATGGAAAACTAAGAAAAAGTATGTATTTTAAAAATCTGAATTCATTAGAGCAAGAGGAGTCTTAGTTCTAATCTGAAACTTTTTAAATATATTTTAATTGTTACTCAAAAATAATTTCTTCTAAGAACATCAGATAGGAAAAAAATTCAAGAATAAAATCTTGTTTCCATCTCCCTTACTAGTTTCCTAATGTAAATGCAAAATTCATGGACTTACTTCTCCAAAGTTAAAACTCACTCAAGTATTTTAAAAGAGGTATTATCATTCTCTATTAAGCCAACGTTGGGTTTTTTCAAAGCTTGAGCAAAAATTATTCAGCAAGTGGAACAATTTCGGATACACAATATAAAACTGACGCTTTTCTCTAGATTAGATAGTTAATGCAAATGAGATCATAGCTTGAACAAGCTTTGGGAATGAACAGGCTGTCCAAGAGAGTCAACAAAAGTGTGCCTCCTGCAATAGGAAAGGTTTCAATTTTGCCATTTTCTAAACACAGAAAAATGTATCCCTCCAATTCAGAATATTGAATGTCTTATGGAAAGCGAAAGGTCATTTGTAACTGTCCAAAGGATTGATGGAGTTGAGATACCTCCTTGACCTTCACCCTGCACTCATAAAGAATAGTTTCAGATGACAGAGCATCAGGCAAGTTTTCAGAAAATGTCTTTTCTCCCTTTGTATTGCATAGCAAGAGTGTTACCTGATATTTTCTTTCATAATTGTATGTCAAGATTTAATTACTTCGTGTCGTCCCTCATTAAAAGTTAACTGTCATTTAATGCTGCTGAGCAATGTCTGTGATTTGAACTAATTCAAGCAGTTCTATCTGCTTTTTGCCATTGTTTTCCATCTCACTTTCTACAGTAATTGCTTTGGAGGCCTCACAAACCATGTCAAGGTCATCCTTTACAAATACTAACCACTAGCCCCCCAACACGTACATATCCCAATTAATTATTGTCTATTAAGGATACATATTATGAAAAGCACTTACTTCATTATAATTGAGGGATTTTTTTATCCCTATAATTTAATTAAACAAACTAATAAAAATTTTAGTGCAGCTATTAAAAATACAATAAAAGTGTGATATACCACTACTAACCACTATTGCATTAGTGTGTGTGTGTGTGTGTGTGTGTGTGTGTGTGTGTGTGTGTTTACCACAGCTGTCAATTGGGAAATCTCTATGACCTAGAGTGGCTTTGTGATCTCTCATCTTAGGACTCACACGATAGAAAATATAATGATACTGCGCAATACTTTCTACGCAGAACGATGCTGCTGATACGTTGTGTGGAGAGCATGTGCTTCCAGCTATTTTACTCATAATAATGATGGATTTGCGCTGATCCTATTGCCACTATTGTCATTTAAGCTCCCTTTATGTTTCAGCTGTTCTAAGGCAGCAGCCTCCTAACTGTTCTTGTTCCAGTGTTATCCAACTCGAATTTGCAATCCATATTTCTCAGAGAATGATAAAAGAAAGGTCCTAAAGTATGTCAGAAATCATGAGAGAATGCAAAACTAGGTGATTAGTAAATGAAGACGAAATGCAAAAAAAATAAACAGACATGCTACAATAAAGGAAATAAGTTACAATACTTGGCTTTGAAATATTAAATAGCTATAATAATGCCAACAGACTGATTTTGAGCTATTCGAATGTACCTACAGACTAAGCAACTACAGTAACAAAACAGATGTTGAAAATGTAAAAGTAAATGCAAATATAGTTAAATGTAGTTGCTTTAGCAAAGAAGGAGAGAGAGAGAGATTATCATCTTCATACTCCAAAATTGAGAATGGAAAGATAATGGTTGAAGAACAATATGAAAAGACTGTGTAGATGTATATTATTTAAATTACAGTATTTCCCAATTGAAAGACGAAAAAGCGCAAAAACCGTTTCAGGAGTGGGAGGAGAAAGAGGCACTGGTGAATATAAGCTAAATCTTTATCTTATCAGGAGACCAATTGGTTAAAATCTAAAATTGTTAATTTAAAAATGCCTCCCTAAAAACTCAATTTAGAAGAATTAATATATTAACAGTTAAAAGTGATTGCCTCTAGGGGATGGGCACACATTTGTTGAATGAACAAACGCTTAAAATTTGTATTTTTCTCTACGTGGTGAAGTGTCTTTTTTTTATTACAGTTCCTGCCATACTTTCTAAAAACAATGCAAATTACTTTTATGAGCACGCCACAAAAATGGATATAGTGTCTCATCATAAAAAATAATAGTGTGATGAATTGTCTTAGAACTGAACACAGGCAGGGTGAAAACTAAGGAACGCACAAGAGTTGTAGTGGACGGTGGTCTACAGTAGAGGGTTTCAGAGAATAGAAAAAAGGGACGTAGAGTTAAAGGAATTTGAAGCAAAGACTTAAACTCAAGGAAGTGAGGTGACAGAATATGTGTCTTCAAAACAAAAATGTGAAGCAGAGAGTTTTAATTGGCAGTTATAAACAATTGACCACATTTTACTATATACTGAAATGTATACTTTATATGAAAAAAATGGTAACACAAAAGACAGCAAGGATAATTCTTAAACCAATGTATGAGAATAATTTCAAGAGAAATTAGCCAACATTTTGATATTTGAGCATATCTCCATGGTCCATGATTAGGGCCTTCACATTTTATCTTATAATATTGAACATCCTTATAGGACTTTTCAGCTATTTTGCACCTTCAGCTACCACTCCACACTTCAGCCATCATGAAAAAATTCAAATGTGATTTTAAGCATTACTTGGCTCAGTCAAAAAGTGGCACAGTATAAATCATGTTGATACATATTAAAATCTACTATAAGAATGTCCACATTAGACCTATATCTTTCCATGTTTTATCTTCTAATCCTGGTCTCCTCTCACATATCTCACATATGAATTTTCCTTTTCTATTACCCTTTATTAATGTGATTCTTTTTAAATTTTTGCTTGAAATTTATGTGGGAACTCCAAGGGCTCCTTTCTACCCAATCAATGGTTTATAAAGCATCTTCTTAACAATCCCACTCTGTACCTCCGAAAGAATTGTCATATGACTGTCTAAGAATACAACTTTTCCAGAAATCATGTATTCCTCTATAATCCCTCCCTTCTGGTCCCTGGATCATCCAGTGAAATATTTAATAATGTGAATGCTTGATTTATTTTCAATTATCTGCAGTTCACAAAAGCACTTTGACTATTATGGATTGAATTGTGTCCCCTCCCTGCAAATTTGTATGCT
The DNA here is from genome assembly GCF_017311325.1 of Ursus maritimus. Lineage (NCBI taxonomy): Eukaryota > Metazoa > Chordata > Mammalia > Carnivora > Ursidae > Ursus > Ursus maritimus. Next base: position 26,380,734 of record NW_024427107.1, on the reverse strand, counting down.
GCAGTACCATCAGTCCCTCTGAATGTAACCTTATCTGGGGCTAGGGTCTTTACAAAAGTAATCAAGGTAAAGTGACATAATTAAGTTGGGTCCAATTTAATATGACTGGTGTCCTTATAAAAATGGAAAATTTGAACACAAAATATTGACAGAGAGAAAGGACTATGAAGAGCCACAGGAAAAAGATGGTCATCTACAATCCAAGGAAAGAGGCCTGGAACATATCTTTCCTTCACAGCCCTCAGAAGAAACCAACTCAGCCAATACTTTGAGTTTGGACTTGACCTGTAACCTCCAGAACTATGGACAATACATTTCTGTTGTTTAAGCCACCCAGTCTGTGGCTCTTTGTTGCAGCAACTCTCGAAAATTAATATACATACTCATATTTGATGATTTCCTGTTCATCATGTCTTTCATTACAGCTTTCATTCAACTATAAAAAGAAAATATCTACTAGTAATTTTCTGAACAAGCCTAGCTCATTTGATTCCTTCTGCCAATCATTCCTTTCCTTATTCTTTCTTCCAATTTAACTCCTATTCATCCTTCAAAACTTTTTTTCAAGAAAGGCATTTCTGTTTCCCTACAAAGAATAAAGAAGAGCAGAAGACTTACAGGGATGGTATGAGATAAGTTCTCTAGTTTTTTATTGTCTTTATGGAAGTCTTTTTAGTAATGCCTTGACTTCAAAAAACATATTACCAATATACAGCAGTCTTTCTGCTCCCTCAGAGGAAAAAAAAAAAGATTAAAAACAATAAAAAAGAAACAAACTTTTTCAAACTTTGTGAGGTAATTGTGTTATTAGTGTGGGAAATGAAGAAAACTATTTAGATTGTATGCAACAGTATATGACGAAAGGGGGAGGCAGGGTATCCACATTAGACTCCCCCGAGGGACCTATTATTAGTAATAGAATTATCTCTAGGCATTGAAGAAGTTCAAACAGCCTCACACCTCACCCCTCCCCTACAGTCCCACTCACACTGCTCAACTCTGCTTACACTTTCCATCTCACCATGGATAAGTCTTCCTTCAGAAAATCTACCTGGCACTACAAATGAATTCTCTGCCTTTGCACAATCCCAGGGAGACCCAGGGTTACCTCCATGGTAACACCATAGGATCTCATCACTAATGACTCCTTCAGATTCATCTTGGGCTTCTCTTCACCATTACATCTCTGTTGCCACTACCTTGGCCTTGCTCAGCTTCCATTTTAACCATGAGTTCTGACATGTGCCTAGAACTTTCATGCTTCTCTTCAATTAGGCAACCCCTATAATAACCTTTAGTTCTCAATTTAAACATTACTCTCCTCAACCCCTCCTATTGTACATTTTCATGGACTCCTGTGCTTTTCCTTCACAACATACCTCAAATAGAATTAATTGATTCTATATCTTTTTTCTTGTTTTTTTTTAAATATTTTTTTATTGTATTATGTTAGTCACCATACAGTACATCCCTGGTTTTTGATGTAAAGTTCGATGATTCATTAGTTGCGTATAACACCCAGTGCACCATGAAATACGTGGCTGGTGATTCTATATCTTTTTAATGTATTATTTAATTATATATATTTAATATATTATTTAATATATTATTTTTAATTGGGGCTCAATTATCCATGTTGAGCACATACTTATATAATTTTAAAATTATTTTCTTCTTTATGTCAATTCCTTATGGCCAGAGTTATGTTTTATTCACAACTAGAGTCCTGGTATCTAGTAGACAACAGTACCTTACATGTATTTAGTGTTTAAAAGTATTTTTGAATGAATACATCTTACATATTTGTTTCTTTTCAATCTTGATGGTAAAAAAATGTGTGCGCAGCAACCATCAATGACTGACACAAAACACTTTTCAAAAAATATTGTGAAATCACTCATTCATTCATTCAATATATATGTTGAGTGTTTATAATATGCCAGATATGAGGTTTAGTCCTGGGGATATTTCTATGAATGAAACCAACAAGAGTCTTGCCTCTTGAAGACTAAAACTTTGTGGACTGACAGGATAAATAAGTAAACAAATATATAAATAAGACAAGTAACAAGTATCTTAAGACCATGTAAGAAATAGCTTAATGATGTGACATAGAGTAACTGGCCAGGACTAGGTACATAGGCACCATATTGGTCACTTTGGGCTATAACCAAAATACCATAGACTGGGTAGCTTAAACAACAAAAGTTTGTTTCTGGTGGTTCTGGAGGTTGGAAAGTACGAGATGAAGGTGCCAACACGTCCAGTGTCTGATGAGGACCTGCTTCCTAGCTTGGACACAGCCACCTTCTCACTGTATGCTCATATGGCTGAGAGAGAGAGAAAGATGAGAGAGAGAAAGATGAGAGAGAGAAAGAGAGAGAAATAACTAGCTCTCTTCCTATACTTATAAGGCCATTAACCCCATCATGGGGGCTCACCATCACGACCTAATTCCCTCTCAAAGGCCCCACCTTTACACACCATCACATTAGGGCTTCAATATATGAATTTTTTGGAAAAGACAAACATTCACACCATAGCGGGCACTAGGTTAATACTTGCTGAAAAGTGAAGAATGACCACATGGAATGTGATAAAGGAGACAAAATTTAAGTACAGAGCTGAGAAATTAACCCCAGATATGAAGTCAGCCATGCAGAGAGTTAGTAAAACAGCATTTGGGCAGAGATAAGTGCAAGTTTATAGCTGCTAAAATAGAAAATAATTGGATCTGTTCAAGCAATATAAACGAAGCCAGTGAAGCTGAATTCAGGTGGCATAATATAAATTTGGAGAATTGGGTAGCAGCTAGATCATCTGTGGCCCTATAGGCCACTGCAGAAGAGCCAGAAGTCACTGTCAGTAATCTGACTCACTTGTTTGTTTGAAAGATTATTCTGACTTCTTTGTACTGAATGGTGTGTAAGGGGCCAGAAGGTGAAGCATAGACTATTGTACTTTCAAGGTTGTTGCACAGTATCTTGATCAAAGAGGGTGGTACTTATCTTAGGTGGTAGAATTTGGGAGGAAAAGGAGACTGATTTATTGGGAGTTTAGAGCCAGCAGGACTCAGTCAAGGATTACCTGTGAGGCTTAAGCAAAAAGCAGGAATCAAGTTCGACTTCTGCCTCAAATCTCTGTTCGTTCTATACCGTCTTCATCCAATTGTAAGGCATTGACTATGCTACAAGTATAATCTGTGACTATGAAAAGTCAGCTAAAACAGTGGGACTTGAACACGGTCTAGCCAAGTGTTAAGACAAACTTACATTTTTTTTCAACTTACATTTTCAACTCAACTTACATTTCCTGTATCGGCTACAGTGTTTGGTATATAGCTTGTGTCCAGTGTTTTCCTATGAGTGACCACATGCTAAATAAGAGAAATGCCCAAGTAGAAAATGATGATTAAATAATTGGATTTGTTTTGGGAATTCATTTTTTAGTATATAAGTATAGACTCAAATGTATTTCCATTTAAAAAGTATTTTCTAGAGTTCAGTTCCCTTTCATAGAGAGTATGTCACGTGATGACTATCTCTAACATTCCAGGATAGATAGAGTAATTCTAATTTTGTTCCGAGAAAACAGAAGCTGAGCAGAACTGAGCTGCTTGTTAGTAAATGATAACGGTAGTATTAGTCTAAGTTCTTTGATTTTAATTAATTGTTCATTCCACTCTACTATGGTCCTTCTATCTATACTCAGGCTGCTAGCAACATGAAAGACTACTGAAGTGGCTTATGAGAAATCCTTCTAGGCCTGGCACTCGCAACCATCTTAGTAACTAGTTAAGTAATAGACAAATAGTTAAATGAAAACATCATTTACCGTCTCTGATTTTTAGTTGTCTGATCTGTAATATTAGCAAGTTAGAACTAATAAGCTTGATGACCATCATGTGCAAAGCAAACAGTTTAATGTTCAAAGTACCAAGTGGGAGAAACCATGAAACTGCTGTCTGTCCACACTGTGCTTCCTCCACACACATTATTATACTTTTCTCCTCATTTCCCATTAATTTATTTCAATATTTTTATTAATATAGATTTATCAGGCATCTAGTGATGCCCCAAAAGTGCAAAAATACTTCTGACAAAATAAATAAAATTATTCCGTATCAATGACTTGTTTGTACAACTGACATATGTCCGAGAACTTTGTGCAAAGAATATTACTTGAAGCTGTCAATGTACTGGTGAAAGAAGTGGATATAATTTCTGCCTCCATTTTTCCAGTTTAGTGCGGTAAATATATTTTCAAACTCTTTAGAAACAACAAGCTATGACACATTGAGAATTTTTATCATGCCCACTCCCACATTTCAGACAATGCAGCTCAATGTACCAACTAAATCCAATTACCCCCCATTTCTTTTGTCTTAATTTTCACCAATCCTATATTTATAAAAAGGCTAAGAATAGATGGAGTGGATATGTAGGTGTGTGCATTTCCCCACACGTAAGACGCGATGATTTTAAAATAGTTTCTGGCAGGTGAATTCAGGCTCGGGAAGGGATATTTATGGCTTTAGTTTAGAAAGAGATCACAGAGGATATGAACTGCATGAAGGCTAACTTCATAGTAAGTGAAGAAACCAGCAAGTACTTATAATTTTTTATGGTCTGAAAAATGAATAATTTAATTGAAGACAACCTATGGTCAATAATTTTATTTAAAACACACACTGTGTGTGTTTAATATAGAATTTGAAAAACAAAATAGGTGCATATATATTTCTAAGCATATGAAAACCACATTCAAAGATACAGGTGCTTCAGATCCAGAATTTAATGGCAGAGCAACATGGATGCATACTATGTTTGAAATTCTAATAAAGATGAGATTGAGGATAGCAAACAATAAAAACAGGAGAAAGGGGGCAAAAGGAAGGGGAGATATCAAAAGGAGAAGGTTGCAGTTTGTGAAGGACAAAAGGCATACAATCACAGCGACTGCAGAAGTGCCTCCAGCCCTGGGTGCTAGAAACTGTTTGCTGCAGTTTGCAGACGTTTTAACCAAGTGCAAATTTATACAAGCTCTACTGAATCGAATTTCATCAGTTTGTAACAGTTGCTGATGAGAGCTGTGATTATTCTGTAATTATTTGACAAGTTTAACTAATTAGGTATCAGTAGTTCATTTGAAAGTATCCTTGTTATTTATGCATTGATAATAATTTATTTGCAATTACCTAATCTTGATCATTTTTTTCCTGTGTAAAGCTGTAAGTTACATTAGTAGTATATACACATTTAAAGTCACAGAAACGTGTGCCTAAATCGAAGTCTATATTAATATAATACAAATGAATATGAAATCAACTACCTATAACATAGTGGGCAAAACTTGTTTACTTCAGAAAATCCTGTGGGCTTGATCTATATGGGTCAACAGTGGAATGCATATTTGTCAATTCCAATAAAATAATTTAATGAAACATGGCATGGAAATGAAGAGATCATAAACATTGATGATGACAGGGAATAGCAGGTCGCTGCTATAAAAAATAATAATAAATAAATAAACAAATAAATAATAGGATTTGGCAAAGTGGAGTCAACATGAAGAATGGCCAAGTTATTGCTCCCTTTAACTGACAGCCCACTATCTGGATTACTAGCATCTGGTATAAGTAAGGTGTACTGCTTTATACATTCTTTTGTAAACATCGTGATTTAACTTGTAAATTTATCTACGTGGGTTCTAAAATTACTGCAATTCCCACATTGTTTAAAATGTTCAATCCTTGAGATAAACAAACTTGAAGCACAAATTCAGTACACACTGAATTTTTTTCTTTTTTGAATGAAAACAGTTAGGTTTGTTTTCCACCCCCACCTCCAACCCCTGTTCATCACGGAGAATTTCCCATAGCCATAGCCAAATGTTTTAATTTATAGAACATTCTGTGTTTTGCCACTGGCAATGAAATCATAACTAATAAGTTCCACAGACTGCAATAAAGCCCTAGAGAGGACTATATGCTATCTGTCAAGCATATAATTTTAAGGTTTAATAACGCAAAATATGTTTATGCAGTTTATCAAAGCACATCTCTTTTTCAAAAGAAAGAAAAAGAAAAAAGGGAGATCCTTAAAAATAGTTCTTAAAGGCACTGCTTTTCAAATGAACTATTGTTAATTGCTTAATAATTGAAACTATTACCATTTAAAGCAACTGATTATGTGTTCATTTCATTCGGGTCTGTGTTATCAAAAACATTAGCAATGCTATGGTTTTAATAAAAATCACAAAGGGATTATATCTACCTCGGAAGAGAAATTTACCAAACAGATTTAATTTGGTGTGTGTCCTTGTTTACAAAATACTGAAAATTTTGGTATTTTGAATAATCATTCAGTCTTAAATGCTATAAAAATCTGGGTTTTTAATTTTTCTAACATTTTTCTTAAAATGTAACCATGCTCTGCTTTATGGTGTTGCTTAGACACAGAGGGAAGACAGTGTGCTTAATGGCATACCTTTATGATCTTGAATGAGAACCAAGAATGTTTCTCCTCTAGTTATTAATACTGCCATGCTTACATATCCTTCACTGCCAAAAAATCTGTGTAGGTGATATGATTTGACAGGGCAATGGAGAATTCTTATTCTACATAAAATCCATTGGGAAGTAGCTAGATAGTAACTACAGGACCTGTATTCCCCAGATATCTGTATTAGTAAGATAATTCTTGCTACTGAATTCATATCTCATATTGATTTGTAAATCACATAAATTTCTACATGCAAATATTTTTTCCATGATCTTACCTGGGACTTCTGGGGCCTACAGGCTTGTAAACTTATGGAAAGCTAAGTGGGAAAATAATGTAGTATTTTAGATTATATGGGATTTTGAAAAAAGGAACATGCTAAAATGAAAAACAAGAAAGGGAAATATGTGTTGGGATTTTCCTGATAAGGCCATTCGTATGAGATAAGAAATACACGGATATGAAAAATGGGACATGAAAAAGTGGAATTAGAAAATGAATTATCTCAACTTAGCAATAAAAGAATAAATGTATATATTTAGGGCATGGAGTTCAGTAATTTGGATTTATTAAGTCTAGCTTTTATATGAATGATGAAATCCTTTGGATATTTTCATTTTATGGCAGAAAATCTCTCTGTTCTCTACCAAAGAAAACTAAAGGATCACACACACACACACACACACGCACACACTGAATACAAGTATCACTTTGTTTCTAATAGGTAGAACACAAAATTAAATCAGAAGGATAAAACATTTAACCGTTATATAAATAAATGAAGATATTCACAGTGAGACATTAAGGAATGAATCATAACATGAAAGCAGTGCATCATGGAACCAAAGTGTGTTTCTACCGTGTGCGCATCAATTTGAGGTATTAATTTTTCCACATATTGGGCTCGCTTAAATATTAGTCCTAGATTCCGTGTGTTAGTTGAGGTTTCTTCTTAAATATAGCAGAAAAATAATGAGGAAGGGTAAGTGATGAAATGTTTTATCACAGCAGTTGTTATTTTAGAGCTTAATTGATTTTTCTGGGATTGGAAGCACCAGGGCCAGTAGATACAGAGGCTTGCCTAAATATTGCCTAAAGGAATCAAAAAAATTACCTAAAGAAAATCACCATGAAAATTTCAATGTATGGTAATGAGTACATGAATAATAAGTACAGAGGAGTAGGTGGGACTCTGAGAAATCCTGGCAAAACCATTTATGAGCTGTGTGGCTTTGGATGTATTACTTAAAGCCTATATGTTGGTGTCCTCATTTTAAAATGAAGGCAAGTACCCACTTTTCAGAGAGCCATAAAAATTAAAAGTAATGTTTATAAAATAATGTACCTAGCAGAAGTATATTTAGCTTAGAAGCAAAACTCCATGTAAAGCAGTTATTATTATTCCAACATAGTGTCATAAACATATTTTTCTTTGTTTTCCTCAGCAATGTCCAGCAGTTATCGACAACACTACCCAGGACTCCACTTCACGGTGGACCACTTGGCCTGTCTTGTTCAAGCAGGGCTCATCCTCCTGACTCTTAGAGTCCTATGAAAACTTAATGTCCTATGTCCCATTACCTCATGGCCTTGCCCTATCTCATGATGGCTACCTAGTTTTACAGCCTGTGATACTGTTAATGAGCCACAAGATTTATTTAGGTCTTGCTTAGAGAATGTAATAAATATGTGTTGATTGATGTGTAATTTTCCCAGGATATTTGAATTTGAATTGGTCTTAGAAATTTGAAATAGCCAGAAGAGATATTCGTGGTCAGTCAAATCTCACGGTGTTCTTCGAATATGAGATGCAGCATAATCGGTTGTCAGCATAAGGAATCCTGCTTGTAGAGGTCCTGCGTATCAGAGTTAACAACACATTCAGAATAAAATAGATGCTGGGAGTTCGTAGGGGATCTGGCAGTGTGATGGCAGGAGTAGGGGGTGGGTGTGTACTGAATCTCAATTACACACACACACACACACACACACACGTAATAATAATATTAAAGAAAATATTACGAAAAGAAAAATATGCTACCAGTAGTCCTCACTCTAAAAGAATACTTATTTTCTTTTTTTTTTTAAGATTTTATTTATTTGAAAGAGAGTGAGCGACAGAGTATGAGCAGGGGGAGGGGGAGAAGCAGACTCCCCGCTGACTGGGGAGCCCACGTGGGGTTTGATCCCAGGATCCCAGGATCATGACCTGAGCTGAAGGCAGAAACTTAACCAACTGAGCCACCTGAGCACCCCAAGATTATACTTATTTTCATCTCTTACCTATTCTCTTCCAACATTAAGTTGACTACGACTCCACCATTGGACAGCCTTCTGTGAGTGTGGTCTTACTGAGTCTTACTGACTGAGTGATCTTCTTACTATAAAGCTGATCGGTAGGGAAGGTAAATGAATCAAACCTTTGCCTATCGAGCCTGGTCCAGACTTGCTCATGTGCCGCCCTCTGTTGCATACTTTGTTCCAGGTGGGCAAAAACTGCTAGAAAACTGACCCTTATTTCCATACACTGATAAACAACTGATGGTGGAAGGAGGTACAAGAGATCATTTCTCTGAAACAGCTAGGCACTGACTTGTTCTGGATTCATAATATTTATGTTTGAATATCATAATACCAAAAAAAGACAGGAGTTTTAGCATACTGGAACTTAAGGTATGGTAAAAACAAGTTTAATTTAAATGAAATATACATATTTATAAATGTAATTGTATATAATGTATAATGTATAAAATATTTTAAAACGCTTTAAATGTTTTATAAAATAATTGAACACTTTAGTGAACATACTACGTCAATCAAAATAGGAAATAGAAAAATGTTTTCTTAACAGATATTAGTTATTTAAGTTTAAAAAATATATTTCACTTGTGAATTCTTCTGCAGAAAATAGGTTTGCAATTTGCTCTCATTTCCTTAAAAATGTCAAAGAAAGGTTTTATAATGACTAAAAAAAATCAGTCACTTTTGATGTATGGAAAATCTTTTTAAACAGCAGATAGCATATTAAAGTGACTTATTATGAGAAAATACAGATACCAAAGTTCTGAACATATCCACTGGAATCATCTGAGTGCCTTGTGATGCTTTTCCTTTGCAAGTTGTCCCCTCAGTCTGCAAATCTGCAGTATTTTTCTACTCAGTAGCTAATGTCCTTCATGCTATTAATTCCTTTCATTAAATTAAAAATTTTTACAACATAAAGTTGCCACCAATGGCTGCATTGTAATCTGCTACGTGCAGTCTAGCTCAGTCCTTCTCCATTTCGTGGCTTATACTCCTTCAACATAATGGTCTGTTTGATTTGCATCATGCATGCCATGCCTTCATGAGAGGCCATTTATTATTCATAGGTTACAATAGCATGTTTTTAAAATATTGATATACAATTTTTGAATTATTCTATTGTTAGGCTATTTTGCTCATCCAGACTCCTACATACATATTCTTCCTCTGCATAGCAAAAGAAGCATACAAAGCACCGGTTCTGGAGTCAGGTATAATTGGAATCCAGTCCTGGTGCATCATTATTAAGGGAGTGGTCTTGAGTATGGTATATACTGCCTCAAAGCTTCAGTTTCCTCGTGTGTCAATTGGGCTTTTAGTCACCATCCACATGATTATTGAGAAGGCTAACTGAAATAATGTATATAAAGCAATCAGCAAATATCCAAGTTCTTAATAATTTAGGCCATGTACTGATTTATCCGTTAAATTGATAAGAATAGGACATCTTAGAACAACTTTCAAAATTTTGGCTCTCAGAGTTTGTTAAAGACTTCCTGGGTAGGCTTAACTGAGTGCAATTTTCCTTTCTAATTTTGCTCTAATTGTCAAACCATGCCTCAAAAATCTTTCAGAGGAGGTGTGACTGTTGCCAATTTATGGACTTCTGTCATCTCTTCTTAATACTAATCCAGATATAATTTCACCTCAATATATATGCTCTGAAACTAAGGGGGGACTTTGCACTTTGTGTAGAATCTGGTCTCTGTGCAAATTATGCTTTTCCTTTGTACAAAAGGAAAAATAGATACTGAAACTCATTCAGTGATACTATGTTACAAAAATATATTTTATAAAGAAGCTCTCAGTATTAAAATAATTAATGTTGCAGATAACGTCTCATTAAAGTTCATAAACAGCAAATACCCAATAAGTGCTAGGTTGTGTATTTTTCTTTTAATTTTACTCAAATGACATTTATTTCATAAAAATCTCAATAGTAGAAATATGGAGTTGGATTTATTTATAACTAAATTTAAAGAATGATAAAAATTGTTCGACTAAGCAGTAAAAATACAAAACCTTGTGTTCAATTTCTCAATTTGCCAATTGTTTCCAAAAAGCATATGGTCAAATGTGGCACGAACTGTAATTGCACAGGATCTTAGTAAGGCTTATTTTGAAACAGCAGTCAATGAAAATAAAATTAGTTATTTTTATGAAAGTTGCTACTACTAGCTTACTATCTTTGATGGTAATGATCTGCTGGTAAAAGGACAAAACTTCATTCTATTAGCAATTTTTACCTTTCTATTCAACTTTCATATGTATTCATACTGTGATGACAATTTAAGATTTTATAAAAATGTTACATAACACTGACCTTGTTGTTGCGGAATGCTTGGACATTTTATATCATACGGTCCCTATGTTTATATTGCTGAGGCACATGATGAAGATGCAATCAGTCTTGAGGAGAGTCAAGTGTATTCCATTACTCTGAGAATATATTTGCTGAATTCTATCATGTGAATAAATTTAAACTTGCTTAATCATTTTGGTCAGTTATAACCTTCACTATTTTCAGAGATGTCTGGTATTTTAAAATAAAACTTCACGAAGATAAACATTTAAATATCAGGTCTTATTTTTAGAACTGAATTTTAGTTACCATATGTATAAATAATGGCATTCTTGAATTTATTTGGGAAATGAGTATGGTTTCCAGGAAAAATGATGTGGAGCATACACACATGCATATACTCTCTCTTTCCCTCCTTCTCTCTCATATAGATATAGCTAGACAAGCTTAAAAAAGAATTTGGGTAATATCACATATAATAGAGAACAACAACAACAAAAAAGGCAACTATAACCACACAGGAAAATCAACTTTTTAAATTTTTTTTATGATTTTCTCCACTTTTTTGCTTATATGCATGCATCATCTTGGTTGGTTTCAACTTAGCACCAGTAGAAAAATAATGTTGCAATATATTTTTGAGTAGAATACTTATTAATTTTTTAGTGTTTCTCTGAAATAAAAATTTCAGAAATTAGATTGTTGGGTTTTAGTTCATGAATATTTCCACAATTTAAAATATTTCATTCATGTCTATAATTGTAAACCAGTTTATTTTGCCTTAAACAATATAGCTACATACATGGAGGTTATCGTGATCCACAGCATAATTATCAAAAAGAACAAATCATAAAACTCTCTGCAATTTGACATTTTTTTAAATAGTAAAGGAGCAAATATGGTAAGCAAATTTTGCAATCTCAGCAGGAGATCTGAATGGGCACATTGCATGAAGGCAATCAAGAAGACAAGCAAGTAACGTGGATGTTGAAAACAGATGCAGGGTCAATGATTTCTTCTTCTCTGTGTCAAATTAACAATTTCTAAAAATAGCTCCAACCAATTCTCGTGCTAATTAACTGTTTGACCTACCAGGAATGCCATTCAGATTTTTTAAGCACTTCCAACACTGAATCCAATGAACCAAATATTTAGGGTCCAATTTTTTTCCTTCATCACCACTGGATACTCGGGCTAGAGACTCTGTAGATATCCAAATCCAGACTGATGCTAACTCTTTCAAGAAAAAAGAAAAAAAAAGAACCTACCAAACAAAAACTAATACCCTAGAGGCATTTATTAATATCAACCTGGCAAGATTAATGAATCCTATAACACAATCAGTCCACTAGTGTTTAAACATTACTTGATATAAAATAGGTCCACTGAGCTAGATTTATGAAGAAAATTGATGATAGAAGAATGCTTAATAAGATCTGGATAGCACGCTGAAGCCAAAGGAAGCAGGGCAGTCAGAAAAAATGAGAACTCGCTAAAATACAACTTCAAGCAATACATCATTCCTGGAGGGCACTGGGTAGCGCTGGCATTGGGGACACACAGGTGGCTCCAGGAATAAGAGACCTATTAGATTTCTGGAGCCTTCTGGGTAAAGCACAAGCAAAGAAAACTGGGGGGCAAAAGGTCTGTTCTCACGATCCACAGAACTTTGAAGAGGGTCAGTGATAATTAGTACTGCTAATAATCCTTTTCCAGCTCTTCCACATTTGGATTAAAGTGAGAAGTTATGAACAGTCTAGGGAAATGTGAAAAGGAACTATTATTTGTTGATTACCAGGCACTACAAGGCACTCTAAGTTATGTGATTTAGTGCCATTTTAATTCTTACAATATTACTTATATTTTATAAATGGGGAAATGTTGGCTTCCATAAATGGAGAATAGTTCACAAGGGCATGCAACTAATGTGAGAGAATAGTCCGATTACCCCGAAGCCCAAACTTTTAGCCCCAAAACCTTACTCTAGACTATGTTCACACAAGATTAATACTAAGTGAAGGAGAACTGAAACATGGTTTAATATTACATGCTGTTGTTATGCATAGTTCAATTTCTGTTGGTGCTTCTATATAATTCCTACACGAGTGTTTAATCAAGCATCTTGTTTTCACCCTTACATTGTTGTGATCTATCATTTGAAAGACATTTGATGAAAAAAAGAGAAGAAATCATGTAACTGAATTCTTGCTTAACTAGGAATACATTAACGTAACATGAAATTTACATTAAAATATATTTAAATTCGGGCAAGGTGTTCTATAGGAAACAATGTATTAAATGTGATTGTTTGCCTAACTTTTAACTTTTACAAAATGTCTATGTCTCTAAGACCAAATGCATTGTTCACCATATGGGGATGCATTCTGAGGATGTTACCACTGGAAATCAGACTCCCTAGAGATCTCTTCATGCCACTTACTGAAAAGTAGACTAGGAACTACATAGAAAGGTTGGAAGATTTCAAGCCAAAGCTGTAATGTAGGTCTCATTTTCAGAGAACTGGATGCAACTGCATAAATGTCTGTCATTTAGGCCCTATCGATCCAATATTTTAGGGAGTATTCTTTTCTTTAAAAGTAAGCTGAAATACACTTTTAAAATACAATGAAAGGTCTAGCATCTAACAATGATTTGACATTTAAAAATGGTGCCTTAGAAATGAAATGAAATAATTTAATCAACTCCTTACTCAACCTGACACTAAAGCTCAAAATCTAAATCAAAGTCAGAGTTTCCTGACAATACTGTTCAAGAAAACCATCACTGACTGGAAGGCTGACTGAAACTTAAGGAGAATCTATTTTAATAGGGATAATCAGTTCAAGAAAAGAACAAGAGTAGCAAATCTGTTTTGTCCTGTGAATCTACATTGCTCTACCTGCCTCAGGAAAAGTAAAGGTGCAGATGTCTAGCTTTTATGACAAAATTAATGTATCAAATAAATAGAATTTGCTGAAAATTTGGTCACTGCTATTATGCTTTGCAAAACTGCTTTGCAGGAAATCCTCAAATTCAGGTGGCCTGTATTCCAAAACCGTATCTGGAAATTGATTACAGGAATTGAGACAGAAGTTTACCCTCCCTCCCTTCTTTCCTTCCTTCCTTCCTTCCTTCCTTCCTTCCTTCCTTCCTTCCTTCCTTCCTCCCTCCCTCCCTCCCTCCCTTCCTTTCTTCCTTCCTTCCTTCTTTTTTTTCCTCCTAAAGACAGCGTAATTGTATTTATATATGAGGTAGTCAGGGGAGGGGAAAATCTTTCCCCCAGAGAGATACTTTTGGTAACTTTTCTAGATTTACCTACTAGATATTGTTTCATTCCCAATATTTAAAGGGGAAGGAGGGGCGGGGAGAGAAGAAGGATTTTGAAAGCAGAATCTTTCTCAAGTGTGTCATAAAAAGCTGCATTGTTTTTGTGTGATTATGTATGAATTATTATAAATCTAGATTATAATCTCAGCAAGGGCATAGCTCATGTCTGCACTGATTTATTGATGTCATCCAGTGTCTACCACAGCACTTTGCATGTATTAAATGTTCAATGAATATTTCTTATATGAATAAATGAACTACGGAGAAGACAGGAAATTGGAGAAACTGAATTCAGTTCCCCTACCATATGTTTCTGAGGATCCTAGGTAGATCTTAGAATTTCCAATTCCTACACAAGGGAGCTTACACACCAGGGGAATGATTCCAACCTCATTATCCTGTACCGTGATGAGCTAGGATGCAGAAAAGAGACACAATAGCAAATATATATGCATTATAGGCCAGTAGATTACCAGGTGAGCATCCGTGTTCCCAATCCAAAAGTACAAATTATGTGTTTATGTGTGTGTGTACACGTGTGTCACTAAATCAAAGACACCCAGAGGAGAATATCACTTAATTGCATGATTTTCAAACTTTTTACTCATAGTGATTTTTGAAATAGAGGTAATGAGTTGTGACTAGAATTTATAAAAATAAGATAGTCTATACTAGAATAAAATTGAAATTAATAGGATGAAAGAGGAAAGTGAATAGAATACAATACATTAGCAAAATTTCTTAAATTTCATTCTCATATATAAAGCATTCTGACAATCCCAGCAGGTGGCAAGTGCCTTTATTATATATAATATATATTATATATAGCTATATATATATGTGTGTGTGTGTGTCCGCACGCGCACGTGTATATAAATATATATATAGAGAGAGCGTTATTCTATTCTGTTTTGTGTTGTGTGCATTTCTAGTGACTCTGGAACTATAGGAATAGAGCCTGAGGCAGAATCTTATAGTACTAAGTAGGTCCAACTGTTGGAAAGTCGTATTTTTGAGACAGCATATGAATTGGTTAGGGTCAGCAGACCTAACCTCAAAATCTGTTCTCCCCATTTCTTATTTAGTATTCCTTCAAAAGATATTCAATCAGTGTAGACCCATGCTTTTTCATCTGTAAAATTAGGGTTAAAATTTTTCTACACGTTAATTGATAATAATTAAAAGAAAATGGAAAGCACGTAGCACAAGCTGGCACAGGATTTGTACAAAATAAGTGCTAGTTATCATTATTCTAGTTCAGAAAATGTATCATGCAGTGTATTCCACTAGTATTTGTACTTTGGGGAGCTTTCATACAATGTCAGACTTTCACACAAAGTCAGAATATCTTTTAGATTCTTGCAACTACCCAGCTCTATAAATATTAAAACTATCTTACAAGAGACTTAAGATTTTAAATACTACTTAGACCCTTTCGGCTTTTTTTTCCCCAAAGATTTGTTTTTGAAAAGGAACATGAAAAGAGAATTTATTTTATTTATCAGGAAGCTATGCCTGAATTAAGTTAAGAATTACAAGGATTTCAAAGAAATTGGTAACAAGTAAACATAGTAGTATTTTAAAATTAATTGACTATATATTCAATTAAATTAGTTCCCCTTGCTGTAAAAGATTACCTTGCGATGAGTTAGTAAGATGTATATAAAATCAACTTTTGATTGTAGAGAAAACAGTGAAAAGAAGACATGATAATATTATTCAACTGTGTTGAATATTTGAGGTCCTTTCTTATTTAAATCTTCTGACAAGTCATAGAGAAAATAAAATTAATTGCGTACTAAGATTGAAGACACCAGAAATTGTCTGTATGGAGCTATGAGAATTTTTGATGTTATGCGGACATAAGTAATTGCAGCTATGCTCACTCTAAGGAGGGAGGCTTGATTCAAACGCAGATTCATGGTTACATTGAAGGAAACATTCTATCTACACCTCAACGGTGAGGAAAAGTAAGGTATCCAGTGAGAGCTCCAAAGCTGAATCTGGATTTGTAAAATAGTTACTAAATTATTTCTTTAAGACATATTATAATTGTGGGCAATATTTTTGTCTCTGGTTGTAAGCTACAATGATTAGACTATTAAAACTTTATGAATCATAAATATACAGCAAAAAAAATTTAAGAGTGTCACATTGTTGAGGAAACAACTGAGTTGCATAGAATATCTCTGTCATACCTATGACAAAACTGGCTGCCAAAATAAAAAGCCATTGTTATGCATTAAACTGTGTCTCCCCCCCCAAAGATAGGCTAAAGTTCTAACTCCTAGTTCCTCATAATATGATCTTACTTGCAGATAGTCTTTACAGAGGTAATCAAGTTAAAATGAGGTCATCAAGGGTGAACCCAAATCTAATATGACTGGTGTTTTTATAAAAAGGGGAAATTTTGGACACAGTGAGAGACATACACACAAGGAGAACACCATGGGAAGACTGGAATTAAGCTGCCACAAGCCAAATGACTACCAGAAGCTAGGAATGAGGCCTTGGAACAGACTCTTCCATTGAACCTCCAGAGGGACCATGGCCTAGCTGACAGTCTGTTTTGGACTTCTTGCCTCCAGGACTGTAGGGCTATACATTTCTTTTGTTCTGATCCACTCAGATTTGTGGGACTTCATTACAGCCATCCTAGCAAACTAATAGTCATAATTCCATTGTTTCCTGAATTAGGACATACTACCACCAAGAAAGTGGTTATTCCTTAAAGCCACTGAATTCTGATGAAATGTTAACCTCTCAAATGCTGGTATTCCAAACTCAAACCTTAAAACTGACAGTTAATGTCACTTTATTCAGGTTGGAAGTTCTGAATGTAAATTGAAAACCTAAGGTGTCCTGAGATTTCTAGATAATCTGTTACTATACATTGGATCAACTAGGTAGCTGAATGACTGACTGCAGGTTTTGGTTTTCAATAGGATGTTTTGGTGACCAAGTTCTAAACTATAATTCTTAAACTTTTAGAAACAGAAGAGTTTTGTATGTTAAAAAAAATTCCAAACTGTTGCCACAGCAAATGATTTAGAACTGATTTTTAAGTAACTTACTTTCCTTCCTTTTAAACAGTGTTTTTATTTGTCTTATTTAATCAGTGCATGACTTACTCCATGTCTGGGGTTGTAAAGTTTATGTAATAAGATACTTTGTGGAATAGAAGTTAGGCTTGCTCTCTGTTGCTCAGCCCACCATTAAGTCATCTGGAGTGTGTTGAGCTAAGACAAATGTATTAAAATTTATATCAGTACAAATCTATAGTTATTATTTCTTTAGGTAACAAAAGAGCAATGAGAGTTATTTTTTATGGTTTAAATGCCAAATTATTTAATCTTTTAATGTTATTTGCAAAATGTCTGGCCTTGGATGGAAACTTTCACTAACTTTGTTAATAAAGGGGATTTTTAACCACTTCTACTCATATATACCAAACTATACACAAAATAAGATGATGAATTAGGAAGGAAATGCTGTTAAGAGAATTACTATAAGCATGAGGAAACTATTAGACTGGAGTTTTCAGTAGTCTAAAATTCTGAGATTTGATTTTTAAATGATGAAACATCCAATAAGCCAAATGACTCTGCATAAACATGTACCATGGAATAAATTATTCCAAATGAAAGCATGGATATTATTTGTTCAGCTGTTTTAGTGGTTGGAACGTTAGGAACAAAAGCTATTATTGTTCGATGTATTTTTTCACAGGAAATAGACAGTGGCAAACATACAGTAGTTCAACACATGAGATCAGAGACATGGTTTTTATAGTAAACTAAGAACAGATGTTGGAACTATTCAAGACCTTTACAGAATTATTAGTTATGTTTGCCTTTGAAAGCAAAGAAAGTTTATAAAGACTCACATATCTGATTATATTAAGAAACAGACAGGTTTTCAAATCCAAAGCTTTAATTCATTCAAGCTAAAAGTTTCTGCTGCATAAATTTTGAATGTGTTACTCAACACTATTGCAAATAATTACAATAGGTTCCATGTTACCCTACTGTTTTCAAAAGTATGCTTACTTTTGCAAGATATAAAAACTACTGATTCCTTACATACAACCTAAGGAGCCCCATGCATTAAAAATCACATAGAAGTAGGATTTATGCTGCAGGCAAACATTATTATTTAATAGCAATCACTAGAATCAATTGATTCATGTACAGTTAAAAAAAAAAGAAAGAAATTGTCTAGGTAACTTGAAGGCATATTTTCTGAGGTTGAACTATAGCCAACAAGTGCCCTTTGCACCATATATGAAACACCTGTATAAAATCATTTTACCACATCAGTCCCTCTACATTATTGAGCTCTAAGCTTCAAGCTTTTTATTGTTTTTCTTCTGTTTCAGGATCTCTATCCCCTCTCACTCAGTTTATATTCCATGGTATATCATGATAATTACCCCTTAAGAGACATACTCAGTTTCTGTGTTCCTCCCCACTCTCTAGCACAACTTGGACAAAACCAAATCTGGATTAGCACCTGCTTAAATTCAGTTCAGTTCCTACTCTGAACCTCTATCTTTACCTCCAATTATGATTGAAGAAAATGCCCAACTGTGCTGATGAGCCTTATCTTAAATTTATGACCTCTAACTTCAGATGGGTCCTTAGCGCTGCCTAACAATCATTTTCTTATTCAGTTCCTTCTCCTAGGTACGAGTTCATATCTTTGCCATTCCAGTAAATTTCCAGAGACCTCTCACACCCCCACCCAGACAAACTTAAACTTTTGGTTGATGGCTCAACTTGGAATTCCCTGAGAAAATGGAACTGATCATTAGAGACTTTATGGAAGCTCCACCACCAGGTCCACCTGTATCTCTACCTACATGGGCTACTTTTCTTTCTTGTTATAAAGGATACACTGTTTTTACTCCTACATAAGGCTAATATCTCAATTTCTGACTGTATACTATACTTTCTAGGTCATACTGAACTGGCATTTTTTTCTCTTTATGGATACATATGTGACTCGGATCATTCCCATCCTCATATATACAAACTAAAATATCTCCGATTATAAATATAAATGAATTTTAAAAACCTCCCTCTATCTTATGTTCTATTCCAGCTACTTCTCCAATTCTGTGCTCCCATTTACATCTAAACTCCAAACTCAAGATATCATCTATCTTATGATATGGAAAATATATCTTGATAAAGTTGTTTAAAAAACGTGTTGTCTGCCATGAAAAAATGTTCGAAATCATTAGCCATCACGGAAATTCAAATCAAAACCACACTGAGATACCACCTTACACCAGTTAGAATGGCAAAAATTGACGAGGCAAGAAACAACAAATGTTGGAGAGGATGTGGAGAAAGGGGATCCCTCTTACACTGTTGGTGGGAATGCAAGTTGGTACAGCCACTTTGGAAAATAGTGTGGAGGTCCCTTAAAAAGTTAAAAATTACGATCCAGCAATTGCACTACTGGGTATTTACCCCAAAGATACAGATGTAGTGATCCAGCTACCCTATGATCCAGCAATTGCACTACTGGGTATTTACCCCAAAGATACAGACGTAGTGAAGAGAAGGGCCATATGCACCCCAATGTTCATAGCAGCATTGTCCACAATAGCTAAATCGTGGAAGGAGCCGAGATGCCCTTCAACAGATGACTGGATTAAGAAGATGTGGTCCACATATACAATGGAATATTACTCAGCCATCAGAAAGAATCATTGCACAACATTTGCAGCAACATGGACTGGACTGGAGGAGATTATGCTAAGTGAAATAAGTCAAGCAGAGAAAGACAATTACCATATGGTTTCACTCATTTATGGAACATAAGAAATAGCAGGAAGATCGGTAGGAGAAGGAAGGGAAGAATAAAGGGGGGGAACAGAAGGGGGAATGAACCATGAGAGACTATGGACTCTGGGAAACAAACTGAAGGCTTCAGAGGGGAGAGGGGTGGGGGACTGGGGTAGGCCAGTGATGGGTATTAAGGAGGGCACATATTGCATGGTGCACTGGGTGTTATACGCAAATATTGAATCATGGAACACTACATCAAAAACTAAGGATATACTGTATGGTGACTAACATAACATAATAAAAATTATTATAAAAAATAATAATAAAAGAAATAAAAAATGTGTTGTCTGCATTTTTTTTTCACTTAAACCCACTGAATATGGACAAGCAGGTGCATAAATCTCAAAAGTCTCCAAACAGGTTCAATCCAAAGAGGACATCACTGAGACACATTATAATCAAATGTTAAAAATTAGAGAAAAATAGACAATTTGAAAGCAGCATGAGAAAAGCAACTCATCACATACAAGGAAATACCCATAAGACTACGACTGGCATTCTCAGCAAAAACCTTGCAGGCCAGGAGAGAGTAGTATGAGACACTCAAACTGCTGGGGGAAAGAAGAAAAGAAAACCTGCCAACAAAGAATACTTTAACTAACAAATCTGTCCTATAGATATGAAGGAGAGATTAAGACTTTTCCAAACAAAAGCTGAAGAAGTTCATCTCTACTAGACTTGCCTTACAATAATAGTAAAAGGTCTTTCCCAAGCTAAACTTACAGAGTGGTAATTAGTAACATGAAAACATATGAAAGTATAAAACTGATAAAAACAAATACATAGTGAAATTTAGAATACTTTAATAATGCAAATGTGTTATATAAATCACTATTAATTCTAGTATAAAGCTTAAAAACAAAAGTATCAAAAATATCTATAGTTAAAACAATTTGTTAATGGATATACAATATTAAAAAATGTGAATTATGACATCAGAAACATAAAATGTGGGGTGGGTAGTAAATGTGTAGAATTTTGGTATGCAATTGAAGTTAAGTTGTTATTAGCTTAAAATAAATTGGTATAACTATAAGACATCTTATGTAAGCTTCATGGTAACCACAAAGCAAAAACCTATAATAGATACACAATATACATAAAGAAAGGAAACAAAGCATATCACTACAGAAAATTATCAAATCGCAAAGGAAGACAGCAAGAGAATTAGACAGGAACTATAAAACAACCTGATAACAATTAAGAAAATGGGATCCTAACCTGCCAACAATTGTTTTAATTGTAAATGAATTAAATTCTCCAGTCAAGACATAAAGTGACTGAGCAGATATGAAGACAAGATCCAACTGTATGCTGCATACTATTCTGCAACTATATGGTGCATACACTTCAGTTTAAAAGCCACACACAAACAGTAAGTGAAGGAAAGGAAACAGATATTCCATGCAAATGGAAAACAAAGGAGAGCAGAGGTGCCTATATTTAGATCACACAAAATAGACTTTAACTCAAACACTATAACAAGAGACAAAGGAAGTCATTATATAGTGATAAAAGGGTCAATTCATCAAGAAAGTATAGCAATCATAAATATATATGCACCCAACATTGGCACACCCAAATATACTAAGCAAATACAATCAGATCTGAAGGGAGATGTAGACAACTACACAGTAATAGCAGGGAACTTTAATACCCCACTTTCAACAATGGATACATCACCCAGACAGAAAATCAACCAGGAAATGTTGGACTTGAACTGTATTGTAGACTACATGGTTCTAGCAGACATAAACAGAACATTGCAGTAGAATACACATTCTTTTTAAGTACATGTGGACCATTCTATTGGATAGATCATATACCAGGCTATAAAACAAGTCCTAACAAATTTAAGAAGATTGAAATCATACCAACTATTTTTTTTTCTGACAACAGTGGTATGAAACTAGAAATCAATAACAGCAGGAAAACTGGAAAATTAGCAGTAAGTGGAAATTAAACAACACACTCCTGAACAACATATGCATTCATGATGAAATCAAAAGGGAAATAAAAAATACTGTGAGATAAATGAAATTGAAAACACAGCATATGAAAACTCATAGGATGCAGCAAAAGTGGTGCTAAGAAGGAAGTTTATAGTGATAAATGCCTACATTAAAAAAGAGGTCTCAAATAAACAATTTAAACCTCAAGAACTAAAAAAGAGAACAAACTGAACCCAAAATTAGAAAAATGTAGGAAATAACAACTATTGGAGGAGAAACAAATGACACAGAGATAAGAAAAAAAGGTAGCAAACCCTCAGCTAGACTATCTAAGAAAAAAAATTTAGAAGACTCAAATATATAACATTATAAATAAAAGAGGAAATATAAACACAAAGGATCATAAAATACTACTATGGACAATTATACTCCAATGAATTGGCTAACCCAGGAGAAATGGGTAAATTCCTAGGAATATACAACATTACCAGACTAAATCATAAAGAAATAGTAAATCTGCACATATCAGTAACACGTAAGGAGACTGAATCAGTAATTAAACATCTCCAAATGAAAAGCCCAGGAGCAGATGGCACTAGTAAAGTCATTTTTATATACTAACAACAAACTATCTAAAAAAGAAAAGAAGACAATAACAATCAAATCAGCATCAAAATTAATAAAATACTTAGGGATAAATTTAACCAAAGGACTGAAAGATCTGAACACTGAAAACTAAAACACTAACTAAAGAAATTGAAGAAGACACAAATTAATGGAAGGACATCCCATGCTCGTGAATTGGAAGAGCTAATACCGTTAAAATGTCCATACTACCCAAAGCAATCTACAAGTTCAATGTGATCCCTATCAAAATTTCAATGGCATTTTCACAGAAAGAGAAAAAAAAAAAAACAACCCCAAAATTTGTATGGAACCACAAAAGACTCCAATTAACCAATTTCATCTTAAAAAAGAGCAACAAAGTGAGGCATTAGACGTCCTCATTCAAACTATATTATAAAGCTATATAACTCAAAACAGTATGGCTCTAGCATAAAAACAGACACATAGACAAATGGAACAGAATAGAGAGCCCAGAAATAAACCTATGCACATATGATCAACTAATCTTCAAAAAAAGTGACAAGAATACACAACGGGGAAAATGCAGACCCTTCAATAAATGGTGTTTGGAAAACTGGATATACACATGCAAAATAATGAAACTGGACCCTTACACTATACACAAATATCAACTGAAAATGGATTAAAGGCTTAAACCTAAGACCCGAAACCATAAAACACCTAGAAGAAAACATAGGGAAAGAGTTCCTTGATACTGACCTTTTCAATTATTTCTTCAATATAGCATCAAAAACACAGACAAAATGATCAAAAATAAACAGGACTACATAAAACTAAAATGCTTCTGAAAAGCCAGGAAAACGATCAACAAGTGAAAACGCAATCTACACAAGAGGGGGAAATATTTGCAAGGTATATGTGCAGTCAGCATCACCAGTCAGGGAAATGTAAATCAAAACCAGAAAAAGATATCACCTCACATCTGCTAGAATGGCTATTATCAAAAGTACAAAAGATAACAAGTGGTGATGATGTGGAGAAATGGAAACCTTGGTACACTGTGGTGGGAATGTAAAATTGGTACAGTCATTATGGAAATAGTATGGAGGTTACTCAAAAAATTAAAAATAGAACCACTATACAGTTGAGAAATTTGACTTCTGGGTATATATCTAAAGGAAATGAAAGTGGTATCTTTAAAAGATATCTGTACTTCCATGTTCAATGAAGCATTATCCACAATCGACAAGATACATAAGTGTATCATAAGTGCCCATTTATGGTTGAGTGTATGAGAAAACTTTGTACACACACACACACACAATGGAATATTACTCAGCCCTAAAGAAGAAGGAAATCCAGCCATTTGTGACAACATGGTTGAACCACTTGGAGGACATTATGCTAAGTGAAATAAGACAGGTACAGAAACACAAATAGTGTGCGATCTCATATGTTCAATCTAAAAAGTCAAACTCATAGAAACAGAGAATAGAATGGCATTTGCCAGTGCCAGGGGTTGGGGAGGAAAATCAGGAGATGTTGGTCAAATGGTATAAATTTTCAGTTATAAGATGAATAAGTTCTGGAGATCTAATGTACAGCACAGCGACTACAGTTAATAATTATGTGTTATAAAATGGAAATTTGCTAAGAGAGTAGATCTTAAGCTTTTTTTGACACACATAGACAAAACCCACCTCTCCCCACCTCCTTCAGTTCTCTGCTCCATGTCACTTTGTTAGAGAGCACCTCATTACCTTTCCTGATCTCAAAAACACAACTTTCAAGTGTATTTTTCTATATTTTTTACTAACACTGCTTTCTCCATAGCATTTACCACCATACAACTTTCAAAAACACAACTTTCAAAAATACAACTTTCAAGTTATTTTTCTATATTATTTACTAACACTGCTTTCTCCATAGCATTTACCACCATATGACATACTATACATTTGTTTTTTTAAGTGTCTATTTCCACTCTTGAAATATTAAATTCATAAAAGCAGAGATTTTTTCCCCCCATTTTGTTCATTGCTATGTCCTTACTACCAAGTTTTCTAGAGTCTGGCACATAATATTTATACATTAAGGGGATGAGTGAAATAAATGAAACAAATAATATCATGAAAATAGTGGGAAGTTTTAACTTTTAGGAACATACTCAGTGTGGATAGAGAACTCTCATTTTTATCTATGAGACTTTAGTTTACTCATTAACTTCTCTGTTAAGAGTACTTAACTAGTAAGGTTGAGCTAATCAATTTTTATTTACATGAGTCTTTTAAGGAAAAGATATGGGAACATAGAAAGCCCTCCATAGGTGTTGGCTCCTATCATTGCTATTGTTATTAAATATATAAAGAATAAATCATTCCATAGTTCAGCTGAATAATTTTTTCAAACATATGTACAATCCTGAAAATGCAATTGATTGAATGTTCCGGACTCTTGCTATACAATTTCTAAAAGCATATAATCTTGA
The DNA here is from genome assembly GCF_017311325.1 of Ursus maritimus. Classification (NCBI taxonomy): domain Eukaryota; kingdom Metazoa; phylum Chordata; class Mammalia; order Carnivora; family Ursidae; genus Ursus; species Ursus maritimus. Next base: position 26,355,412 of record NW_024427107.1, on the reverse strand, counting down.
TTAAAAAATCTCACAAGAGAAAAGGTGCAGTTACGAGATTCTGGCCAAGTAAAAGAATTTAATAGATAAATTGCTGTTTGCTTATGATTAGCCAGTGATGTGAAATAAGACAAATTGCATGGCAATATATCCTATTTTCTTGTGAGCTTTCGGAAATGCAACACTGTCTTTCAGCAACTCTGTCATTATCAGGATAATTCAAGCCGAATAAATTATAATTTAATTCTCTACAATAATCACTAGCAAGCAGTAGTCTGCACTTTAAATAAAGTTACCTGAGTTTTTTTCTTTTATTATTCAACATTTCAGAATAATTTATACATATACGTGTATGTGTATATATGTATGTATGTGTATGTGTGTGTGTGTGTATCTGTGTGTATGTATGGTTACAGGTATCTACTAATATAATATTACCAAAAATGAAAGAAAACAATGAATTTAATTAAATATATTAAAACTAAGCTTTCTTTTCATATATCATTGTCAAAACATAACAGAGGCTGAGAAGACAGGCGTTAGGTTAGTCTTAGACTCAGATACTATCTTTAGCATCTGCTTTGAGACCTCAGATAAGTACAAGAATTGCATTATCCTCAGTATCTTCATCTGCAAAACTACTGCACTAAATTTTCTCACACATGGTATGATTATTTAATGCGGAAATGATATAGGTACTTAAAACAGTACTTGGCATATAACAAAAGATCAATGCATGGAAAGGAAAGTAATTCAATGAACTCAAAGAGACAAGCTACTTTCAAGAAATTCATAATTAGAGGGGGGCATGGGTGGCTCAGTTGGTTAAGCGTCTGCCTTTGGCTCAGGTTGGGGTCCTTGGATCAAGCCCCCCCACCTCCACCCCGCTGGGCTCCCTGCTCAGTGGGGAGTCTGCTTCTCCCTCTCCCTCTGCCTCTCCCCCCACTTGTGCTCTTTCTCTCTCAAATAAATAAAATCTTAAAAAAAAAAAAGAAACTGATAATTAGAGAAAAGAAACAGTCTAATACTGATTTACATTTACATTAATCACCTTTAAAAAATCTACCTTCATTTTTTTCTTTATTTTAAACTTTATCATCTTAATTGCAGCGTAGTCAACATACAATGTTGTATTAGTTTCAGGTGTACAATATAATGATTCAACAATACCTCCAATTTTTTTAAAGCAATAAGCCAGCCAGTGTTTCTCAACCAAAGTGTTGAGTAGAAGCCATACAATAGCTACTACGGCACATCCCCAGAGGACTTTCTTGTAATGTTCTGATGGCTGAATGCCAAAGCAAGGACAACAGTATGGAGGAAGCTTGAGAAATAATTTTTTATGGTGTTTTCTCCCAAACAATGGAAAAAGGTTATCAGACGGAATAAAAATTTAAGTTCAAAATCTGATCCAAAGTACCACTACTGTTCCTAATGTGGCTCTAGTTAAAGAAAATTTAGACACTATTTTTATGACCTTATTTAAATGCTTGAAATTGTTTACTGAGTAGTAAAATGTAATGCTAAACTGCTTCAGCATTAAAAATTCTGATAAAATTTATATTAACAGGAATTGCAATTACTGTTATGATTGAAGAGTTAAAAGTACAATATTTTATAATCCAGGAAAATCTCAGCTGTGATAGGAAGAAGCAATTTATAAATAATTTCCATTTACTAAAAATTAAATAATAGAATGTTATAGGATACCTGTTTTGTATTTTTAGGATAAGAATAATTTAATCTTGACCACCTACATATTTGTTACATTTAATTTTTTCATTTAATTTTTAAAAGGTTGATAAAATGTATTTTATTAGAATATAAAATTGGCATGTAAGCAATCTACTCTTGGTAATTATAAAAGTACTTGAAACATTTAAGAAACAACGTGTACTACTTATGAAAAAGGAAAGGAGGGAAAGAAGAAAGAGAAAGGGAGGAAGGAAGAGAGAGGGGAAAAGTAAGATGAAAGGAAAGGAAGAAAAGAAAAAAAAAGGAAGGAAGGATAGATGGAGAAAAACGCAAATCCTTCTTTATTTAAAATGCCATAAATTTAAAATTAATGGAATCATAATTAATGATATTATATCATAACTAAAAAACCTCTAAATACAAGGAAAACAAAGTGTTAATAGATTCTTAGGTGTGACAGATTTCAAGTATACCTTCTTATCTGCATGTGACAAGTTCATTTATCAAAACAAAGCTCATTTCCAAGCCTATGCTATAGTACTCTATGTCATAGACCATGGGGGTTCGGGATGCCCTATAAATGTGTTTGTTCTAAGCAAGTATGAAAAATGCGGCTTACCTAGCTAAGCCTTAGAAAGACTACTTCAAACAACTGGAATAAAAAGATGTAACACCATTCTAAAATTTTACTTTCCTATATTTTCCTCATAAACATCTAGATATAATATACATAAAATAAAAGCATTCCATTTCTAAAACTGTTCTAGTAATTTTGTTCCCACATGAGAACCAATAAAAGAAAAAAAAAATTCAAGCATTACCTTGCATGAAACCTAGTCTATGAAACCATAGAAAAGAATAACTTCCAAGAATGAAAAAAACACAAAGACATAATATTTTAGATAAAATTTATGAAACAAGTTATTATACTTATTTCACATGATCTGTGTATCCTTGGCATCTCTACCCCAATTTATGTAAGATTTTAAAACAATCAGTAATCCTTATACCTCAAGTTACATTTTTTAGAAATTGTCTTTTTCCAAAGTATCTTAATGGTATCTATTATTATGATTTTCAATAAGATTACTCCCATGTATGGTGAGCGAATGGTTAGAAAATAAACAGCACAAGCAGGAACAAAACAGATAATTAGAATTTTTGATGTTAAAAGGAGAAAACACATCCCTTACTAGAAACCTTGAAAAGCTTTGGTGAGCACTTACTGAAACTCTACTTTGACTCCGCCTGATATACAGTAGGCACTGAATGGAAGGCAGCATGTTATAATAGAAAGAGCAGTCAGATAACAAAGACTAAAACCCAGATCTTCCAATTACTATGTATAATAATTATTATCCAATTACTATCAATATAACTCAAAGAAGATAATGTAAGTGCCTAGCACAGTGCCTGGGTACAATAAATGCTAAATAAAGAATGGCACCATTTCACTGTGAAACAAACCTGGCATAAAAATTATAAATAAAATTAAATTGTAAATAAAAATTTATTATGGAATTTGAGTCTCATAAATCAAAAGAGGGTAATGATTGCTTCAAATATGATTAAACAACTCAAATATTAATGGCATAGAAATCCTTTAATATATTCTTTATTATGTTACAATATGACAGTATACTTAAGACCAACTTTTTCAGGGCACTGGAGTGGTTCATTCAGTTAAGTGCCCAACTCTTGATTTTGGCTCAGGTCATGATGTCAGGGTTGTGATATTGAGCCCCACATGGGCTCTGTGCTGGGTGTGGAGCCTGCGTAAGATTTTCTCTCTCCTTCTCCCTCCACATTGAAAACAGTTTAACAGTTTCATAACAATAGGGTTAGAAATTTCACGTTATTGTTTTTATAAGTAAATGTATAATTAATTATATCACTTGGGGTATAACTTGTTCAAATTGTTTGTAATTCATATACATTTGGCTTTCAATTATAAGCTTATCCAAAAAAAGAAGAGATTATATCAGAGAAGACTATTATCAATTTTTTAAATTCCAGTATAATTAATATACAGTGTTATATTAGTTTTAGGTGTACAACAAAGTGATTCAGCAATTCTGTACATTATTCAGTTCTCATCATGATAAGTGTACTCCCAGTTTAAAAAGGATTCATTAAGTGCAGAAACTAGTCAATAGTTTTCCATTTTGGCCTTTTCATCTTAGTGCTAGAACCTCTTATTTCCTTCATAAATATAAAAATATTAATATAGGGCACCTGGGTGGCTCAGTCGTTTAAGCGTCTGCCTTCGGCTCAGGTCATGATTGCAGAGTCCTGGGATCAAGTCCCGCATCAGGCTCCTTGCTCGGCAGGGAACCTGCTTCTCCCTCTGCCTGCCACTCCCCCTGCTTGTGCTCTCCCTTGATCTCTTTCTCTCTGACAAATAAATAAACAAAATCTTAATATTAATATAGATTGCAAAGAAAAGACTGAATTCATTTTATTGTGGTAAAATATACATATCATAAAATTTACCACTTTAACCTTTTTTAATGTACAGATTTGTGACATTAAGTACATTACATTGTGTGTAGCCATCACTAGAATCCATTTCTAGAACTTTTTGATAATCCCAAACTGAAACTCTATACCCATTAAACAATAACACCAAGATGCCTGGTGATCTTGTTAAAATGTTGAATCTGATTCATCAAGTCTAAGACAGGCATTCGTGTGTGTATTTTCTCCCAAGCTCCCAGGTACTGCCAATGCTACTGGTCTGCAGAACTTACTTTGAAATTAAAATTCTAGAAAGTTATACAATTGACACGTCAAGGGAGCAACATAATTTGAAATCACAAGAGTTACCGGTCTTCCTCAATTTACAAATGTAAATGTTATGGGTGAATTAAATTGTATTTTCCCACTAATTGTCATAATATCAGAAATACATGTTATGGAAAAACAAATGAGTGCATAAATTTTCTCCAAATCCCTAGGAATAGGTAACATTATTATCTAACTGGGGCTTTCCAAATGCTATATAAAGCATCTCTACTTGCCACAGACTCTAGGAATATTATTGGGTCTTAAAGGCTCCAAGGTGCAAGTAGCAGAGCAGCTTAGAGTATGACCTGGATCTGTTGCTCTGGCAGTCTTATGGGTTACTAGACAAATGGGTTATACCAACACTTCAACAATGACATGTATTATCTTCAATATTCAGAGGCCCTTCAGTATTAAACCTGAAGCTTAATAGTAGATGATATAATGTATGTAACTTTTCAAGTTTACTTTGGCAAGTATAGCTCTAGACAAATAAGCTCCCCAAAACTTAGGTGAGGTGTCAGGACTCTGAACACAGGGTCCTTTTCCTACTTTATTAAGGTATCTATGATACTTGCCACTTCCTCTTCATAAGATCTGATCATCATGATATAATCAGTATATTGGAATAGTATGATGTTGTGGGTTATCAAGACAATTAAGATCTCTTCAGACTGCTTTATAATAGAGAGCAGGAGAGGAGAAACCTCTCCAGTATACTGCCGACCCTGCTAAGTAAAAGGAAATTTCTTCTGGTAATCTTTATAAATAAGTATAGAGGAGGGTAAACAACTGTCAGATTGATAACTGTACAGCAGCTACCTGCAGTTGTACTGTTTGCTCCCTTTAATATGTTATTTTTGGTATTTCAACAACAGTGGAATCACCTCATAAGTTTGCAACCATCCACAGGTGTTCTCCAAGATATACTTACTTTTTCACAGGCTAATCATGCCTGGTAAGTGGAAATAGTGGTCAAAATCATTTCCACCTCACGTCATTTCTACAATTCCTTCAGGGAAGTGATATTGCTATAGCAATACTATGCTTCCACTCAGTCCTTTCCAGAACAATAGCCCTTGGTGCATGGAGTGCCAATGTGGGAATTATGCCTATTGCTGATAATGTCTATTCCATTTACTACTTAAGAACTGAAGAAGTAACCATAGGGTGGTTCTGAGTCTTGAGAGTTGAATATAGCCTGTACATATAGCCCCTATTTATCACCCAGATGTCATAATCCTCCACTTTTACAATTCAAACGTAACACAGCCCTATATAAAATAAGTAATAGTATCATAATAATCTGGCTTTCCTTTTAGATATTGCATTAATATAACAACAAAACCAACATGAATAATTGTTTATTTGAGAATTACGTCCCAATTTTAATTATGAAATAAAAACAAGATACAATCATATTTATTTACTCTATATCATTTGATTTTTTTTCTATGAATAGAAAACATAAATCTTATAATGAGTTGCAAACTCTGCACTACAAATTAGATTTCCAAATAAAATTCTTAATGTATATGGCAATTTATCTTATTTTCACTATATTGGAGTTGGTGCTGGGTGACGTGATGATATTCAGGCAAAAAAGGTGCACTTTGATAACATTTTGGAAGGGAGAAAAATAAATAAAGTTATAGTTCAACTAAAATTAATTATTGTAAGAAACATGTAATGTGAAAGGCCTGGAGTGTCACTTTAAAAATGTTTCAAGTTTTCTAAAAGAATAACATCAAGGAAAATAGTTATAACTGGAAAAATTATTACTTGGATTTTCCAAATAATATCTTAATCATTGTAGCACTGTTTTCAGTAACTATATCCAGTTCATTAAAGTCTCTCTTTAACAAAATGCTTTAGTATCAGGTTCTGTATAATGAAAACATAAATACTTGAGAAAAACTAGAAATAATCTCATATCCCATTATGATACTAAAACACATTCTGAGGCTAGAAATATTTTGTTTCTATTACATTAATAAACCTGGATCAAATTCATATTAATTAAAAGACAATGATAGACATTAACAAAGTCTTAACCACATACTAATTTGTATACAAAACTATCAATTATCCAGAATGACCTTTCTGTAAAGATTATTTTTATTTTAAAAATGTTATGGGTGAATTAAATAGTATTTTCCCATTAATCACCATAATTGCGGAAATACATATTATGGAAAAACAATATTTTACTGTAAGATAATGAATACAATACTTAAAAAACTATTAATGGTTTTTCTAAACAACTTCTGCTTTTGTAGGATAAATTCTCCAGAGTTCTAGGTAAAGATAGAAAGATTAGAAACATAGAAAGTATAATTTAGTATCCAGAGCACTATAACCATGTAAACAAATTCTACTTTTTAAATTTATTGAGCAACTTATTTTTGTATTAAGTATATGATAATCAAAGTTACATTTATCAATCTTAAATATAATCTCTATTGACTCGAATATCTTAAAATATAAATTAAATGGAATACCATTATACTTATTTTTCTTCTTAAGCTTTACTGATAGTAATCACTGGACAAAGACTTAAGTACAAATGGATGAATTAAGGAGGCAATATTTAAATTAAAAACCGAATGACTTCTGAAAAACCATAGCAATCATATCAACTACGTAAATGAGAAACTAGCTCCTAAGTATTTTCACTAGCTAGAACAAGGTCAGCAGAATTGTTTTCTGAAATGGCCAAAGAGTTAATATTTGGGGCCTTATAGGCCATAAAGTCTCTTTTGCAATGAATCACCTTGGCACTACAGAGAGTTAACAGCTATAGACAAATGAGCATGATTCCATTCTAACAAAACCTGATTTCCAAAACCGGCAAAGGGCTGGATTTGCTTTACGGGACATAATTTGTGAACCTCTGAGTTAGGATAAAAAGAAACAAGTCTGCAGTTTTTTGAGGATTTTAGAATGGTCAGTAAAAGGAAATAAGGAAACACTATAAAAAGATGTTACCCTATTTGCAGCAGACACTCTGGAACCAAGATTCCTGGTAATCTTGATTTTTATTTTAATATTAATATATTATCAAAATAAAATGTGTTTGCAAATAGAACATATCAACAAGTATCAGCTGATGGCATATCCCTTGAGAACTTCATTAGGAAAAATTTAGTAACTGAGTACACACCTGTAATATCTCAACCAATGATGACATGATCACCTCAAAGTGACAGAAACAAGCTTGTCTGGGGCTCCCAGTTAGCACGTACCTGAGTGACAACGCCACATTGACCAAAGTAAACATCTCTGAAACTCTCTGGCTCTTAACTATACTTTTCCAGCCCATGTGTCATGAATAGAAGTGAGACCAAGAAGGTTTCCTATTCAATGAAAAAAATGTTTTTGCCTAAGATATGTGTCCAAGAACAGGAAAAACGTACCAGAAATGTAACCTTCAGGTGAATAAACCTTTTGTTATCTGTTCTCTAGAAAGAACTGGTGAGTCAGCACCACGAATACCACACAGAAGTATACACCGAACAGTTGTAGATGGACAGCAATTGAATGATGGCATCTTAAAATATATAGAAAATCAATTTGATCTTTTACCTTTTAAAAGAGATTTCTAAGAACTAGACTTCAGAAAAACTTTCAAGTGAAATCAGAACGGGCAATTACAGTGTCTCAGAACATCTGATCATCTGCTATCATGTCCTTTAAAAAGTAACTGGAAACATATCAGTAATGATATATATTCTGAGAAAAAAAATAGATCCATAATATAAATGTTTTATCAGACCAATGAAAGTATTAATATCAATAAACTAAAAATAAGAAAAAAGAAAAAAAATTACAACATCTTTTGATAATTTAATGAGTGCTATAAACTCAAACAGACAAATCGTCCCCTAAATATTTTCACAGGAATGAGAAGATAAAGTAAAGTTTCTTAAATCCATTGTAGAAAATCCATTTTAGAAAATCCTTTTTTTATTAAAAGTGAACACAATAATTATATTTTTCTGGGTTTATGTATGATGAGAATAATAATAAACTATTTAGAAAATACTGAAAAGTTTCAGCACTGCCCCAATAACAAGAATTCCAATGCTTCAAGGTTTTATACACTGAACAATAAAAACCTGTTAGGAGTGACAGAACTACCACTAAGCCTAGTTTCACACACACACACACACACACACACACACACACACACACACACACACACGAAGTGGGCATCGATATGTGACTATAAATCCCACTATTTGACTGCAGGCTTAGTTTGGTTCATCAGGCATCTCTTACTCTCTAGTTTTGAGATACTTGCTTTAATTTATAACATTGTTTTCCTATGCAATTGTTTCATTCTTCAGAAAAGTTTCTACATATGGTGAGAAATCCTTATACCACTTCATAATTACAGGAAACTTGTAGTTTGTGATCTTAAAAACAAGAGACTCATGTTTGCTGGCACCTGTTGCAAACCACACAAAGGACTGTGGTCCTGCTTGAGTAAATTACCCATTGCTAGAAAATACTCCTCCAGAGAGTAGGAGTACTTGGGTCAATTAAACCTCACCATTTCCTTACATGCAGACTATCAAATTCATTTCAAATTCATTTGAGTAGAGATGCAGATTCATTACATCTTTCCTCCCTTTCCTGCTTCTCTGTTCAGGCTTCCCTTTCAGTTTCTCACAAAACTATTATCCTTGTTCTGGTCATTCCATTTGTACGCACTTGGGATTGAGTTTTACTCCTTTGCCTGTCTAGGTCTTCTTTAGATCTGACTAATCAGATATAATCGTGTTTTCCTAAACCTGTCAATCAAGAACATACTTGAGCTCCCCCTCAATCCATTCCCTCAGTCTTAAGTCAGGTCCACTGTATCTGTGAGCCATACCCAGGCCATGCACCAAGTCCAGGCTTACCCAAAAAGAGATTTGGACATGAGTTCAGTTTGTCTTCTAATTTTGCTCCTTCTACCCCCTAATACTTTTTTGTGTAAGACACTCGACACCGAGTTACATCAAGTTTATTAATGGATTAATTTTGTTGCCCAAAAAGTTGATGACAACTATGCCCTCCATTCTCCATTTGTCACATATTTTATGATCAAAGTGAAACACCCTCCTATAAATGAATGACTAAAATGTCTTTGTCAGTGCATTAAATTTTTTTAAAAATATACACTCAAATATAAATAGCATTCAGTGTTACATTAATGTCAGGTGTACAATATAGTGATTCAACAATTCTATACATTACTTAGTGCTTGTCAAGGTAAGTATAATCTTAATCCCCTTCACCTATTTCATCCATCCTCCCACCCACCTCCCCTCTGGTAACCATCAGTTTGTTCTCTATAATTGAGTCTGTTTTTTAGTTTGTCTCTTTTTTTTCTTTGTTCATTTGTTTTGTTTTTAAAATCCACATATGATTGAAACCATACGGTATTAAGAATATATATGTTCAGCTTTATCATGAAAATCTGAAGGATCAATTTCTCTATTCTCCTTCTACCTGACACCACGCAACCAGAAAATGTTGTATACTAAAATCATTTTTTTTCTTAATGGTAAATTTATAAAATGTCTTAAGATTACTCTTCTAATCTTATGCTTCCCACCCATATGTAAATGTAATTGCTTATTTTTAGGTTATATGTACTGGGGAAAAAATGCTCAGTAGTATCTATTCGGGATAAAGAAAAGTCACCACATTCTCAAATACTCTTTAGCTTACAACTACCCATATTCATGGTTGTTATGCTTTCTTGGTTGATACGTAATGAAAACATTGTTTCTGGTAGGAAAATGAAGCAGGTGAGATTTAAATAGTCTTTGAAAACTAGGACCTTCCTTAAAGATCTTAGGGCTGAAAAACAAATCACAATGGGTACTTCATTTCTCCTTTCTTTCACTTCCCAAAATATCCCTGTATATCTGAATGGAAGGACACAAAGAAGTTAGAGAAATGTTTCAGAAAGGGAAAAGATTTGGGACAGAGGTGCACTGGTATTCATTCATTTAGTAGATCAGTATTTGGGGAACAACAAGGCATTGGCAGTATTCTAAATAATCAATTCAGTAGCAAGCACAATAGATAAAATCCATACTGTCATGTGTCTTCATTCTAGTGGGAGAGACAGCAAATAATAAATAAACATGTAAAACAAATAAAAATCATTTTAAAGAGTGACAAGGGTTCAGAAAAGGGAACTGTTATGAGATAGAGATCTTTGGCAGAAAGGGGTTATTTTAGGTTGAATGTTCAGAGAAAGCTTCTCAGAGCAGGTAATATTTCCACTGAGATTAGAGTGGCAAGAAGTGATTCATGTGAAAAGTGAATATCTGGAGTGGAATATTCACTATGTTTACATGCACTGTCTTCTGTCCTTCAAATACACGAAACTGAGTCCAAATTCAGAGTCTCTTTGCTAGAACTTCTCTCTGCCTGGAATTACAGCCCCTCAAGAGCTCGTGTGGCTTAGAAAAGACTGAAATTAGGAGATATGGAGAGAAGGGTGTATGGAAAAGTAGATATTAAATCTATTCAACAGTGTGACTGGAAATTGCTGTGCAGTATTGGAGATATTAAAGATTACTCCTAGTTTTTTTTTTGAAGGGAAATGAAATGAATGTTATGTACTGAAATGGGAAATATTAACTGGAGTGACTTACAGGGTTTTTTATGGGCTAGTAGATTAGGTCAGGGTGGGAATTTAGACTTCATGGAAATTTTAAATTAAAGAGGTCTATTAGGCATCTTATCTACCTACTGCCTGTCATATATAAACACTGTTGTTAAATTACTTGATAATCCATTCCCATCTTATTCCTTCCTACCAACATCAGAATTTTGCAACAGGGGATTCTATACCTTTCACAAGCTCCAGGTGTGTTACACAACTAAGGTATGCCAACTGACACATGAAATTCCTCTAGAAACTATCTTTGGTTTAGGCATGGACAAGTGACCTAGGTTGGACCAATCAAGCTAAGAGAATTAGCTCTAAAATTCTCTAATATTGTGAATGGCAGGCCACAGAGAAGGTGGGAAAATATTGGTCCTTGATGCAACTGAATCAACTCACTCTGGAAGCACACTACCACTGGACTTCCTGTTATGTAGAATATTAAACTCTCTTCTATTGCTTAACCCAGTTTGAATGAACAATTCTGTTACTTGCAGCCAAAGGCTTTCTCAGTGATAGACAACCCCTAAGACAGGAAAGGAATTTATAATTGTGGTCACATTCATCTATCTCCAAAGGTCATGTGTACGACTCTTATCAACATGAGATAAGAATACATTATTAATTATATTGAAAACATGAACATGGATGTGAAAATTGGTATATTTCTTAGGAGGTACGTTATTTCCCTTTGATTGAAAGGTATTTCTTCTTTCTCTAGATCAGGGTTTTCCCACTTTACACTACTGGCATTTGGGGCTAGATAATTCCTAGTTGTGGGGGGCTATCCTGTTGTCTTCTGAGTGTTTAGCAGAACCCCTGGTTTCCATCCTAAATGCCAGTAGGAACTTCCCAGTTATGACAACCACAAATTTTTCCAGATACCACCAAATGAATCCTGGGTCACAAAATTATTAACGCTTCCAAATTACTACAGAAGTATATAAAGAGAAAGTCACTGGTAACAAATTGTGATTTTTACTTGCCTTGTGTTTCCAAACATTTTTTCATATGCCCCTTTCAGAATGAATTCTTAAAAATCACCTTGAAGAATTGTCCAAACAAAGGCAGAAAATACCAACTCTACCTGTTTGGTCCTGATGCTAGTAAAGTGGTTTATGGGCTAACTGAACATATGTCCGATTAAGTTAACAAGGTAGAAATGACGATCCCACCCTCCACTTCAAACATGTTTCTGCCAATATTTGATACCCCCCACATGCAAGGCTCAGGGTGATCACTCTCTTTCCAAAAACTGAAAGGGCAATTGAATGTCAGATCTATCCACACCACAGTTGCAACCCCTAGGGAGGTAATCATTTTAGGATCTATCTTTATGTAATGCATTTTTAGTCACACAGTTTGAGAACATTAACAACATTAAGAAAATAGCTATACTGAGCATGTCGTTTAAAAAATAGTAGGCTTAATACTTGCACGTGAAACATGTACAATAAGACATTTTTTCTAAAAAATTTCATATTTTTTTTCCCAAAGGATAAAAGCCTTACTTAGTGAACCAGTTAATTCTAACTTTCATCATATTAGCCTATGGTCATATAAACCTAATTAATACATATGAATGGATTATTTAAATTGACAATAAAAGTGATACAAAGAAAAATTACTTAAATCTATGGACTTGTATGTGTAGATGCAGACATCCCCATTTTTATTACCAGTTTCTTCTATTTTTGCCTTATGAATTATGTCCTTTTTATAAGAGATCTGCAAGGTCACAAAATGAAAAGATAAAAGTCTACTTCTGTGAAATCAGCTCAGAAATTTCACAAAAAGCCTTAAAGTAATAAATCATGACTCAGAGAATGTCAGGAAGTTGAAGTAGTATTCACCTCATTTGAAAGTACATCTTGTTCATTCTGAGAAGTTATAACAAGGCTTTCAGTCCTAGCTTAAAATCGACTATTTTTCTCCTCCATTTCTTGGTATAGATGTCATGGAACTGTTTAATTCTGTTCCTCTTCTCTCTATTCTAATTGCAAACTTTTAATCATAACCTGCTAAATATTAAAAGTAGTCAATAGCTATATTTTAGTGTTGAAAATAGCATAGTCCTATCATAAAAAATTCACTCAAAGGATACAAACCAGATAAGCATAGTTTCAATGTCTGGAAAACGACAACTTTAATAAAAAGAAGAGTTCTGTTACATTTTTGCAACTGCTATGTTTTAAATATCTAGTCTGAAGTTTAAAATTTATTTTCTTAACAATGTTTTCAAGTTACAGATTAAATTCAGATATCTTCAAATACATTGTCTTTCTCTTATTTTACATAAAGTCTATGTTTCACCCAACTAACCACACAATAAAGAATGTTGGGTACAAGTAGAGGAGTCAATAAAAGGCTCTCAAAAGAATCTTGAGCCTTAAATGACCCTTGGAGAAGTGTAAGACATAATTTCTATTTCTTATTAATTCATGATATGAATGAAAAACAAAAATTTAGATGAGCAAAACAGGAGATTTCAAGGAAAAGGTGAAATTTGAAGGATAAATAAGACTTTAATAGTAAGAGACTGTGTGTGTTTGGTGGCACATGCAATTGTATGTGGGGAAGGGGATATGGTGAAGATGGGGAGTAAAATAAAATTCCACTTGGAAAATCAAAGACTGGAGAAACATATCTAATGCACCTAACAATAGTAGTCATAGAGGTAGAATTTGGATAATTTAGAGACATTTGGTGGCTGAATGTGCATACAGATGAGCTGAGAAAGAATTCAAGGTTTTAGAAATTATTGCCTTTTGCTTTGTGAACCCATTTGCAGGGGAGAAGATTAATTTGTTTTAGATTTCTTAGATTTCTTGGTTTTAGGCAACAGTGAAACATCTATTGGTTATGGGTAAGGAATGGTTATGATAAATAATAAACAATTAAAATTATACTGAAGGTTCTTTTCTTTCAAAATTATTTAAATATTAATATTTATTATGTCACAGAGGAACACATTCAATATTGGATGCTTTACCAACCAAGAAAGCTATCTTAATAAATTAACGTATATAAATGTGAGCAAGCTCTTGCTCCAAGAAAAATATATAAACTTAATCCTTGTAGCTCAAGATTTATCCTTTAATACTGATAGACTAATTGGAATTCACAGAATACATACAAAGATGCCTGGAAATTTCAGTCTAATTCCTGTGGAAGTAGAAGTCCTCGTGCATGTTTTCTGTGAATTCTTTAGTGGGCTCAAATTCTTACACCATTTAACGATGTCTCCTCAAGAATCCTTCTATGTATGTTTGTCATTGTGAAATCCAGTCTCTAATCCTACTTCCCCAATAAAACAAGAGTTATTAAGAGTACCTAGGAGTGTAGAATATTTTACCTGGTAATCTGAGGGTACAGAGAAGAGGAGTTTACATTATGATTATAAATAACTTCAGAAACAACTTCTGTAACAAATTCTGTTCTTAAAATTCTTTTTGGTTTTTCTATTCCAAGAAAGTGTATAATAGCGCTTTACATCATATAGAAATCTCCTTTATGCCACCTCACTGACTTCTCTCTTCTCCATCTGATGCCTGTCAGTAATAATAAAATTAATAATTAAAACATCTCTTCTGATCATTTCTATTTGAACCATTTAACTATATCTGCATTGGTCTCACTGTCTACCTTAATTGGTTTATTTTTTTTTTTCTACACAAAGAAAGTCTACTGCCTAAAAGGAATATATGAAATGGAAATAATGTCAAATAGTTCCAAAATAAACTTTATTAGCAAAATGTAAAGACATTTTCTAATGTTATGACAGCACTTATTTAGAAGTATGTGATTCAAAGTTTATTAAATGAACTGCAAAGTTTTTTGGTTTTTTTTTTAATTTACAACGGGACCACCCATTAAATGCTGGTAGCACTTTCAATGACTATGATAATCAAAAAAGCCTAACACGTTTAGGGGGCATTTTATAGAGTGCCCTCCCTTTGAGAACCACTTCATTAAGACAAACATAAGACAGCTTGTATGGAGTCTCTATCCCCACTGCCCACCTCAGAGGTCATCTGTGATGAAAATCAAAAAAGATCTTCCAAGAGGACAAAACTTGGAAAGGCAGATTGGTGGACAAAGAAGTTTTCTCCACTGCTAGGCAGCAGATATTAATGATATCTATATAAACTAGGTCTCTGGTTATTCCTATTTTGAAATGGGAACTTTTATTGAGAGTATACTGCCTTGTTTCCACATTTGCATATTGAGAGAAGGTAATTTAACTTATTATCTATCCATCAGATGTTAAACAATAATAGACTACCATCTGTATGATTGAAAGGAATGCACAATTATCTAGAGATCTAGATTTTGCTGAATATCTCATTTTCTATTATATCCTTTGGAAAAGACTGAACCCCAGTGACCACACTCCTGGCTACAGGAATGTGCAGATAAACCAATTAGATCCGATGGTAGAAGAGGAAATGTATGCGGTGAATTCTGGGTTAGAGAAAATCACTATATTTTCGTATGCCCTAGGAGCTACTAGGAAGGCCCACTTTATTTGAATTGGGTTTATAAATGTGAAGACTGGAAAGGCTTCAGATACTTGCAACTGTACAGGGAGGGTTAAGAAATGCACAGAGAGCTACTACATGGATTCATGAAGCAAACCCTGCAAAGGCAGAATACAGAGAGGGAGAGAAACTCAACTTCCCATACCCTACAAGGGCCACCAAATCAAGCACATTTGAAACTCAGTTAACTTCTGGGATTTTAACTTCGTGAGCTAATAACTTCCTCTTTATAAATGAAGTCATTCTGAATTAGATTTTGATCATTTGTAACAAAAGAATTTCAACTGATTCACTTGCTACTAGATATTCCAGAGGAAGTAAAAGTAAAAATGTGTGGGAGAAGCAAAACTGTCATGATTGTGGGACATAACAGCACCTTCAGTGAAAACAACGTGCAGGTTTCTTGACTCATCTTCCCTCCTAATAAGGCTTAATAAAAATTTACTGATGAGCTCAGTCTGCTATCTTATCCTCCATCACACCTATGCTCCTGACTCACAGATCAAACTTATGTGGAAAAGAGACAGCATTGGTGAGTATGTACATGGGGTGAGAGTGAGGGGAGTGTGAGTAAACATGGCCCTGAATTGCATAACTTTTGTCAAAGCAATTCTATCTTTTTATGCTTATATATTTGATATCCAATTAAAATTCATTAAAAATATTTAGTTATTTAAAAAATGAATAAAAGAATTTTAAAGTAAAACTTATGAAAACTGTGTGCAAATTCTGTAACTTACAGATGTTCATTTTTCTGTTAAATATTCACATCTAAATACTTGAAAGTTACAAACCCAGGACACCCAAAGATGAACTAAAATGTTGATCTGCTTGAACATGTTGGAACGTGGACGGGGCCATGAAACTGCACAAGTTTAAGCTTGGGCTTTAATGGCAGAGCATCCACATTCTGTTCTCATTGCCTCATCTTTGGAATCGCTTTGACTTAACAACTGCCTCTCAAGAAAATTTTCCTTTTTCATGTAATTAATCAGTTGAGAACCAACTTGAGGATACTTGCTGGGGAGACACTTGAATCCATACAAGAGCTTTAACAAGTCAAGCTTAACCTCTCCACAGCCCCTCTCATAACTCTGAGTTAGAATGGATTTTGGAGCATTCAATTTAGCATTGACTACTGAGGCTTTGCACCAAAAATAGAAAGCTCAACCTCATTAGAGCTATAGAATCCACATAAAATTTTATTGGAGTTTAAACAACAAATAAAAGACTTGAAGTTGGAAAAATTATTTCCCTACAATTGAATTCTTAGGTTAGCTTCCCAGTTTCCTAAGGGTTCTGTGTCTTTCTAGTCTCTATGAAGATCTTCATGGTGCCCACTCATGGGTGCTCAGACCATAATACATATAGTTCAATGCCAAGCTGCAGCTCCCAAAAATAGCTTGAATTGTTACCTCGGGCTAACTTCATGATCTTTATTTTAGCTAAGAGCCTTGTCCACTGACATTTGTTGGTAACCAAGGCCTGAATTTTTCCTACAACTTGGGGGCCTAGCAACATGGCTGAAACCCTTCCAAATCTTTACATAAGGTCAGCCCATGGTTGAGTCTCTCATGCACTATCCTAAGGCCAGAACTATTTTGAGGCCCTGAGAACTTTAATCAAGATCTGGTAAGTGCTGCCTTTCTTCTATAGAAACAGCAAAGAATCTACTAAAACAAACAAACAAACAAACAAACCAAAAACAGCTTCTCACCTAAGTTACAGTCCTCTCTGAGGCCTAAATAACATAAAACCCAATCCTTCAGCCAGTTCAAAAGAAGTCCATGCGCTGCCAAAGTCAAAATGCCCTGCCCATATGCTAATGTCCGGAGTCCAAAGCCAAAGGCGTGAACCTGACGCCAAGCAGAAACTTTATCCATTATGTAGATTTTGGTCTCCAATTGCCCCAAAACTCTAAATTGAATTAACAACTCCCCAGCTTCCAATACTGCAGGCACTCCCTTAATCACAGGGTTATTACAGTATGAAGACAGTTTCTCTCAAGGAGTAGCATGCTCCCAAGAGATAGGAGAAGAAAAGGGATTGCATATGCATGCACAAATTCTCCTTCCAAGCCAACCAACTTCCTCCCTTGGGAAGATGTAAGAAGACATGGAGAGCTCAGATATGTTAGTTCTTGGAATCACTATGAACTGAAATAGCTCTACAGTACAAGGAAAATTACTTTTCTACTAGTTGGGCATAGTGAAAATTAGTTTTAATTCTTTCACCTTCAGATCTTACTGATTTAGTGTTTTGGATATTGGCATGTTATGAGGAAATTTGTCAAAATGAATAATTAATATATTATTATTTTTATTTATTCAATTCATATATTTTATTAAAATATTTTCATATTTTAATTTATATCTTTTTATATGGAAATTTTATAGATAATAGAAAAAAGTCAGTGACCAAGAAGTCATTCAAATTTCAGCTCTGTTGTAAAAGGATACATAGCATTCTCTGAGTCTCTGAGTGGCAGGATTACAAATTATTTTTATTTTCTTCTATATATGATTATAAATTCAAAGGATGTGTATATAATATTTAAATATTATTAAATATTTAAATGTATTAAATATTATGCATATGTATCTTTTGATGTATAAATATATAAATAAATATTCCTATATTTTATAAATTCCATATAAAATATATTAATCTTTTATATTTCATAGTTTTGTATATTTACATATAATTAGATATAATTTTCCATTAGAAAAAAAGGGTTTTTTTTTAATTAATATCTTTCCCAACAAAGTTTCCCAGATCTGTCAATATAACAGTATTTAAAATGAAGCATACTAAATGAGTGCTAAAAAGGGAAAGAACTTACACAATCCATCCTGTAGCTGTAGTATATTCACATAGTCCTTTTATTTCTTAACTTTATTTCAGTTGTAGTTCATGATGTTGAGCCTCACAGTATACCAACATAATTTAAGATACACAATTAAAAATGAAATGCTATTTAAAAATCTTGGTTATACTGATAAATTTTCTTCTCTTTACTCTTTTTTTTTTTAATTTTATTTATTTATTCAACAGAGATAGAGACAGTCAGCGAGAGAGGGAACACAAGCAGGGGGAGTGGGAGAGAAAGAAGCAGGCTCATAGTGGAGGAGCCTGATGTGGGGCTCGATCCTGTAACGCCAGGATCACGCCCTGAGCCGAAGGCAGACGCCTAACCGCTGTGCCACCCAGGCGCCCCCTCTTTACTCTTTTTTTAAAAGATTTATTTATTTATTTGAGAGAGAGAGAGAGACAGCATGGGTGTGGGGAGGGGCAGAGGGGGAGGGAGACAGAGAAACTTCAACAGACTTCCCTCTGAGTGTGGAGGCTGCCACAAGTCTCAATCCTAGGACCCTGAGATCATAACCTTAGCCAAAATCAACAGCCAGACACTAAATTGATTGAGCCACCTAAGCACCCCTCTTCTTCTCTACACTCTTAAAAACATATTAACAAACATTTAATATAAGAAATACTTGTTTCACTGGCTGAGAAAATTATAATGTGCTTGCATGGATTACTATACTATTGCATCATATTTATATAATATACACACACATACACACACCTCACTGGACAATATGAAATTCAAGCACAAATACTGTGCCATTTAATTTCTTTGAATTCTATATTTCAAAAATTAAAGAATCAAAGTATTTTCAGGTATATATTAGATAGTACACTTTTTAATAGCCTCTTCATTCTCAGACTCTTTTATTTTATAATTATGCCACTTTCAAAGTTATGAAAATGAAATCACATATGTTAACATACGTACAAAGCCAATATTGAGAGTAGCAGCTGTAATGGGGTTTGAGATCATTACAAGTTGTTACCCCTTCCATTGAGAGAGAGCATCAAATTCATTTTCCCTTGAATCCGGGCTGACCTTAATGACATGCTAAAACAATGGGATGTGAAGAAAGTGACATTCTCAGATTTGGAACATTCTTTCTGAGACTCTTGAGTTTTCAGATAGGAAACCTGATTACCTTGATACTTTCCAACATGGAGAGGCCACATGCAGGTGCTTTCAGATCCAGCAGATTCTACTTTTCCAGTCATCATTGCCAAGACAGAAGACAAAGGAGTGAAGCCATCTTAGACCCTCCAGATGAGCTTATCCACTAGATGGACCCCACACAGTAACATTCACGATGTCACAGGAAATAAAAGAATTTCCCAGCTGATGCCTGCTTTAATTCCTGATTCACAATATCATAAAACATAATAAAATTACTGTTTTAAACCACTGTATTTTGGCATAGTTTGTTATTCAACTCTAAGTAACTGGCATAGATTTCTAGATATGATACTCACGAGAAGACTTGAGAGTTGTGTTTATTGTCAGTGAAATTGTCTAAATGATTTTCTTAATCCTTTACTCTACACCAGTGACTTTTTCTCAAGCTTCTCTTTTCCTTTTCTGACATGACATAATTAATGGATGACTTTAACATGCTCAAAAGACTGCCATTAGTATCACTTTTGGTTTGGTCTGCCTCACATCTATTTACACTGTGGCTTGTGGGTAAGTCCCAATGCACTTGTTATAATTCAGTCCCTTTCTCTTCTCTTTATCTTCTCATGATGACCACTGTATCTAAATCATTGTTGATAAACCTCTACTCTAAGGTATAAAAAATGTCAAAGATATACACAGAAGTTGAATCAAGGTCATGAGCATTAGACAAAATAATAACCCAAATAAAACAATTCCTAAACATCTATAATCATAATCCACTTCTGCAACCTAATTCAAATGAGCCACTTTCTTCTTCTTCTTTTTTTTTTTTTTTAGATTTTTATTTATTTATTTGACAGAGAGAGAGACAGCCAGCAAGAGAGGGAACACAGGCAGGGGGAGTGGGAGTGGAAGAAGCAGGCTCCCAGTGGAGAAGCCTGATGTGGGGCTCGATCCCAGGACTCTGGGATCATGCCACTTTCTAATCTTGGAAAAATTAAAGGCCTGGATATATAAACATAAATATTTACTATAATCTGTTAATATAGTTAATATAATTCTTTACATTCTACTTATTTTAAGCAGATATTTGCTTTATATATTTCAAAATTTTGTGGAACAAAAAAAAAAAGTTTTCTTTCATATATTTGCCTAGGTTTTTACTCTTCATCAATTAAAAATGCTATTATCACCACTGGCACTCAAAACCAATATATTTCACTTTAGCATCACACATTGGTTTGCAATGAGTATCTGATGTGGCAAAAGAGACAGAGAGGATTTCTATCTTTTCAGAAGTCATCTCCAGTTTTAAAAGTCCCAATCTTTAAGTTCTGATCACTATGTTATTTCATGTGTGCCGAAATAATTACAGTTTGCCAATATGATATACTTTTTCCTGTCCTTTTATCTTTTTTCAAGTTAGTCCTTCTGTTTGCATTAACCTTTACATGTTCTTCCCTGTGAAAAATTGCAACTGTAAGCTGCACACTCAGCTTAGAAATGACTTCTTCCTCTGGTCTCTACAACCCAAGGCAATTGGATATCTCTCTACTTCCTACACATTTCATTCTCTTCCCCTATAAACTGAATATAGTAGCACACCCTAATTTATAGGTGGATGTTAATATTAAATGAGATGAAGTATGTTGAGCTCCTATAAGAGTTATATTCTTAGAATAGGATATATTGGCCATATAGTCTCTAAAATATATATACCTTAATACATCTTCAAACATTAAATTAAATATAAATGACTATTGATAGATATGAATACTGTATTTTTTACTACAAAGCAAAAATAGAGAAAGCAGACTAATCATTAAAGCTTTTGCCTCTTGAAAGCAAAAGGGACAAGGACACTATTTGGGTTAAAGGTGTTTAGCTGCTCTTTAAAAAAGATTAAAAAAGATAAAATAAAAATGAGAAGTCATATATTTCATATATTTAGATCTTGAGCAACTGTAAAATTAAAATATTTTTTCACTTTAAATACAACCAAAACTATAAAATCAGTACCATAAACATTAAAACAAATGTAATATTGCAAATGATGTTGTTTGGCAAAAGTTAAATATCTCTACACAGTATGATTATGGTATACATCTGTATTAGACAGAGTTCCCCAGAGAAACAGAACTAATAAAAGATTATATGATATAGATAGATAAAGACATAGATGTATTATAAGGAACTGGCCCATGCAGTTATGGACACTGAGAAGTCCCAAGATGTGCAGTCAGCAAACTGAAGAACAAGGAGAGCTGACTGTGTAGTTCTAGTTCAAGTCTGAAGGCCTGAGAAGCAGGAGAGCGGATAGTGTTAGATCAAATCAAAAAGCTAGAAGGAAACAGACCCAAGAGGAGCTGATATTTTAGTTTGAGTTCAAAAGCAAGAAAAAGACCAATGTCCCAGCTGAAGTTATTAGGCAGCAGGAANNCCCTCTTAGTCTTTTCCTTCTATTCAGGCATTCAGTAGATTGGATGAGGCCCACCCACACTAGGAAGAACAATCTTATTTACTCACTCTACCAATTAAAACGTTAATCTCAGAGAGGGAGGCAAGATGGCAGAAGATTGGGGACCTCATTTCATCTGGTCCCTTGAATTTAGCTAGATAATTATCAGATCATTCGGAACATCTAGGAATTCAACCTGAGATATAAGAAAAGAATTGCTGAAATTCTACAAATAGAAAAGTGACCACTTTTTGCAAGGTAGGAGATGTGGAGAAGTGAATCCGAGGGGATATATTGGAAGATGCACTGTGGGGGAGAGAGCCTCCATAAGCCAGCTACCAGAAAGTGATATAGCCCCGGATCACGATATCGGAACTTTCAGAAATCCAGTCCAGTGAGAGACATCCCTGCCTGAAACCTTCTCAGGTGCAAAGCGGGGCAGAATTCTAGGTGGGATAGTGTGGTTTCAAGATCCCTGGGGTCACAGAAAGAATGGGGGTGCCTGAGCCAACAGAGATTGCAAGCACTGGAGCGGGGAAACTGACTAAGGTCAGCAAGCCTGGGAGTGGGCTCGCAGCTTGATTTGCCATAAACTGGGAACTGCAGGGCGATCTGGTAACCGCTTTCTATGCAGGGGCCCTGCAAAGGACAGAAACATGGTGACCCTTTGCCTTCCCCCAGGAGGTTTGGTGCGAGTGCACGTGGCAGGAGTCTGCAAAGTTTGACGCACACAAAAGTGAAGATTGCTTTTCCCTGAGGGTTTACTGAAGAGAGGGTGCTGTGATCTTTCAGCTCCAGGCTGGAGATTGGGGCATGGCCATTTTATTTTATTTATTTATTTTTTTAAAAGGTTTTATTTATTTATTTAACAGGGATAGAGACAGCCAGCGAGAGAGGGAACACAGCAGGGGGAGTGGGAGAGGAAGAAGCAGGCTCATAGTGGAGGAGCCTGATGTGGGGCTCGATCCCATAACGCCGGGATCACGCCCTGAGCCGAAGGCAGACGCTTAACCGCTGTGCCACCCAGGCGCCCCAGGGGCATGGCCATTTTAATTTTCATCCTCTAAAGAGGCAGGGAAAGCCTTCGGGGGAAAAAAAGTCACATACAGCAACCTGGAGCAGCTTACAATGAGCCTGGCTCCCTGAAAATGGGCAGTGCAACTCCATCCAGGCAAAGACACCTAAGAATCAGGCCCCTCCCGCAGAAGACTAGCTAGAACATCAGGGGAATACCAAGTTTATCAGGCACACAGAACTGCAAAACTTCAGCACTAGGGGAAAAGAGTATATAGAATTTGAGGTTTTTTCTTATGATTCTTTTAATCTTCCAGTTTAAAATTTTCCTTTTCTTTTTTCTTTTTTTCCTTTTCAACTAGTTTCTTATTTTATCAACTTTTTAAGTCTTTTTCAAACTTTCAGTTTTATGTTTACATTTTATAGATATATTCTTCATTTTTGGCTTCCTTTCATTGTATTCAATTATATATATTGCATATATATATTTTGCACATATATATATAACATATATAAAAACATGAAAAAATATATATATATGGATTTAATGTCTTCTAACAAAGACCAAAATGCTAAAATACACCAGGGAAGTTATATTCTCTCTTTTTTCCCTTTTGTTTTCCTTTTCCTTTTCTTTTTTGGTTTTCTGACCTCTTCAGATTTGTCTAGTGCGCATTTTGCTTGAGTCATGGTTGATATTTTCATTTTTTTCTCTCATTCATCCATTCTTCTCTGGGCAAAATAACTAGAAGGAGGAATTTGCAACAAAGGAAAGAACCAGAGGTAATACTCTCTGCCACATAACTAATCAGTAGGGATATAAGTAAAATGTCAGAGCTGGAATTGATGATAACTATTATAAAGTTACTAGCTGGGTGTGGGGGAAAAAAGCATAAAAGACACTAGAGAATCTCTTAGTGCAGAAATAAAATCTAATCAGGCTGAAATTAAAATGCTTTAACTGAGATGCAGTCTAAAATCAATGCACAGAAATCAATTGCATTTCTATACACTAACAATGAGACAGAAGAAAGAGAAATTAAGGAACCAATCCCATTTACACTTGCACCAAAAACCATAAGATACCTAGGAATAAACCTAAGCAAAGAGGTAAAGGATCTGTACTCTAAAATCAACAGGATACTTATGAAAGAAATTGAAGACACACACACAAAAAAAATGGAAAAATATTCCACGCTCATAGATTGGAAGAATAAATATTGTTAAAATGTCTATGCTACCCAGAGCAATCTACACATTCAATGCAATCCTTATCAAAATATCATCATTTTTCACAGAGCTGGAACAAATAATCCTAAAATTTGTATGGAACCAGAAAAGAGCACAAATAGCCAGAAGAATGCTGAAAAAGAAAACCAAAGCCAGTGGCATCATAATGCCAGACTTCAAGCTGCATTACAAAGCTGTAATCATCAAGACAGTATGGTACTGGCACAAAAACTGATGTACTCATCAATGGAACAAGATAGAGAACCCAGAAATGGACCCTCAACTCTTAGGGTCAACTAATCTTTGACAAAGCAGGAAAGACTATCCAATGGAAAAAGGACAGTCTCTTCAATAAATGCTGCTGGGAAAATTGGACAGCTGCATGTAGAAGAATGGAACTGGATCATTTTCTTACCATACAAAGATAAAATGGATGAAAGACCTAAATGTGAGATAGGAATCCATCAAAATCCAAGAGGAAAACCAAAATCCAAGAGGCAGCAACCTCTTCGACCTCGGCCACAGCAACTTCTTGCGAGACACTTCTCCAAAGGCAAGGGAAACAAAAGCAAAAATGAACTATTAGGACTTCATCAAGCTAAAAATCTTCTGCACAGCAAAGGAAACAGTCAACAAAACTAAAAGTCAACCTATGGAATGGGAGAAGATATTTGCAAATGACATATCTGGTGAAGGGCTAGTATCCAAGATCTCTAAAGAACTTAGCAAACTCAACACCCAAAAAACAAATAATCCAGTCAAGAAATGGGCAGAAGACATGAACAGACATTTCTCCAAAGAAGATATACAAATGGCCAACAGACACATGAAAAAATGCTCAACATCACTCAGCATCTGGGAAATACCACAATGAGATACCACCTCACACTAGTCAGAATGGCTAAAATTAACATCAGGAAATGACAGATGTTGGTGAGACACAGAGAAAGGGGAATGCTTTTACACTGCTGGTGGGAATGCAAGCTGGTCCAGTCACTCTGGAAAACAGTATGGAGTTTCCTCAAGAAGTTAAGAATAGATCTCCCTATGACCCAGCAACTCCACTACTAGGTATTTACTCCAAAGATACAAATGTAGTGATCTTAAAGGGCACCTGCACCCAATGTTCATAGCAGCAATGTCCACAATAGCCAAACTGTGGAAAGAGCTGAGATGTCTATTGACAGATGAATGAATAAAGAAGATGTGGTATATATATATACAATGGAATATAACTCAGCCATCAGAAAGGATGAATACTTAGCATTTACATAGATGTGGATGGAACTGGAGGATATTATGCTGAGCGAAGTAAGTCAATCAGAGAAAGTCAATTATCATATGGTTTTACTCATATGTAGAATATAAGAAATAGTGTAGAGGATCACAGAGGAGGGGAGGAAAAACTGAATGGGAAGTCATCAGAGAGGGAGAAAAGCCATGAGAGACTCAACTATAGGAAACAAACTGAAGGCTGCTGGAGGGGAGGTGGATGAGGGGATGGGGTAATTGGGCGATGGGCATTAAGGAGCACACATGATGTAATGAACACTGGATGTTATACGTAACTGATGAATTATTGAACACTACACTTGAAACTAATGATGTACTATTGGCTAACTGAATTTAAATTAAAAAAATTAAGTAAAATGTTAATCTCACCTAGGAACAGTTTCAGATACAACCAGAATAATGATAGACCAAATGTTTGGGCACCCAGTGGCCTAGTCAAGTTGACACATAAAATTAACCATCACATACTCCTACCACTATTATATGTTCAAACTGGTCTAAAAAAATTTTTGTTCATTTGCACATCATGACAGCTTTTCTTTTTCATACATCATCATTTATACATTAACTTTGCTATAGTTCTTTTCACTTAACCATTGACTATTGGAGTAAAGTTAATCATTGCAATGAGATTAATTTCTATGCCTGAGTTTTTATTTGAGTGTTCAATATGAGAGCATCCTGCTGAAGTAGTATCCAACTGATCCAGGATATGCTTATACTTTTAACTATACATATAAATATTATATACATGAAAGAACAAAACGAAAGAAAAAAATCATAGAAAATACCACCGATGGATACACTGGACCAAAGAAATACATGGACTGCAATTAAGAAATATGTGATTTAGTATGTATGTAGTAAGTACCAAAGTATGATATTAAGTCCTCTGAAGTAAATATATATGTATACACCCACATAAAAAATATGTACATATAGGCATGACAAAACAAATAGGCAGGAGCTAAGGCATTCTTTTAATAAAAGGAAATTTGGGGAAAATGAAACAACTTATTTCATTACAAAATTATTTTAGTAACAAAGAAAAATTTATAAGCCTACTTCTCCCTCTCCCCTTACCCCTCCCCCGAACTCATGTTCTCTCTCTCACTCTCTCTCAAATAAATAAAATCTTTAAAAAAATTTAAAAATAGAATCTGTATTTCTTACAAACCAATGCTCAACATTATCCACTTCATGATACTTTCACTATATATATGTGTGTGTATATATATATATATATATACATACACTATATATGTGTATATATATACTATATATGTATACTATTCACTATATACTATTCACTATATATATATGTATACATACACAATATACTACAGTATAAATTCTCTATAGATGATGGATGAATAGATAGATAATGGATAGATATAGAGATGACAGATGATTGATGATAGATGATTAATAGACATAGACAAATAGGTAGGTAATAGATTGATTTCTGGCAAAAGACTTTTTTCTAATAATTGCTTAGAGGTATTTTTATCAGCAAATGTTAGAATAAGGAATTAACCATTTTATTTTAAATGGTCTGGCAACAAGTAAATTAATAGTTATTCAATTTCTCTCTCGCAGTTAGAAGCCGTCCTCCACTCTTCTTTACCCTCTTTCTCCATGTGATATACCAAATCACTTATTGCCACCCTCATCACTCTTTTCTAAACTCATTTGAATCATGTCTGTGCCAGTTATGGAGCCTTGCATTGCATTCATACTTTTTGACTGATCTGTGGAAATGGATGTGGGCCCTTTAAATATTTTTCCTTTGTCAGATGGCACTGAAGTTTAGTCACTTTCCATCTAGACAGGAAAGGGTATTGCTTTCTGATTTCAGTGTGTCCACTTGGCTGGCTCCTGCAGTCCCAGCTTCTCCAGCACTAGGCTCCTGCTGGGCCTGGCTGCCAGAAGCATCTAGTGGCCAGCGGCTTTCCCCTACAAGCCCTTTAGGTGGTTTTATGGCAGAATGCTTCTGGTGAAATCCCTCCTGTTCACAGCTTTCTCCTACAACCCAGGAGGCTGATTTCCAGCAGTTCCAAAGGTCAACCTCTGGCAAATTCCACCACTGGCAGGGCACCACAGTAACTTCTTTGCTTTCCAGTGGACTAGAGTCAGGCTTTCTCCACAAAGGTCTGAATTTCAGCCTTGAGGAGATAGTGGTATTTACTTGAGTGTTTTGCCTCAGCCCTGGGGATAATTTACTATAGTATAGTATAGTATGGGATAGGATAGTAGTGTAGTATAGTATACTGTAGTATAGTCTAGTGTACTATAGTCTAGTGGTGTAGTATAGTATGGTAATATAGTATAGTATGGTGTACTATAGTAGGGTGTAGTATAGTATACACTATTGTGTGGTATAATATAATATAGTAGTATACTGTACTGTAGTGCAATAGTATAGTGTAGTATGGTGTAGTGTAGTATAGTAGTATAGGATGGTGTACTATAGTATGGTGTAGTGTAGCATAGTATAGTATAGTAGTATAGTGTACTGTAGTGTAATATTATAGTGTATTATAGTATGGTGTAGTAGAGTATAGTAGTGTAGTGTAGTATAGTATAGTGTAGTGTAGTATAGTGTAGTGTAGTATAGTAGTATAGTATGGTGTACTATAGTATGGTGTAGTGTGGTGTAGTATAGTATAGTAGAATAGTGTGCTGTAGTATAGGGTGCTGTAGGGTTACAGTATAGTGTGGTAAGTATAGCAGTGTAGTGAAGTATAGTATAATGTTACTGTATGATTATGGACTAAACTATGTCTCCTCAAAATTTGTATGTTGAATTCCTAACCCACAGTACCTCAGAATGTGACTGTATTTGGAGACAGAGCCTTTAAAGGGGTGAATAGGATAAAATGAAGCCCTTTGAAACCCAATAGTATCTGACTGGTGTCCTTATAAGTGGAGGAAATGTGGACACAGAGACACAAGGGATCCATATACACAGAAGAAAGACCATGTGAGGACACAGGGAGAAGCCAACCATCTGCAAGCCAAGGAGAGTGGCCTCAGGAGAAGCCAGATCTGCTAATCCCTTGATCTCAATTTTCCAGCCTCCAGAACCATGAGAAAAAGAAAAATTTGTTGTTTAAGTCACCTAGACTGTGGCATTTTATAACGGTAGCTCGAGCAAACTAATGCGTATATAATCTCCTATTACATTACTTACATCTGATCATGCTACATTCTTTAAAGTTCTTGTTAATTCTTACTAGCCAATCCCTCCTTACTCTAATCTCTTATTATAATTTAATAATTTCTATATTAAACTCTCCTTGTTCAAATTACTATTTGGTTTCTCTCTCTCTTAACTGGACCCAGACTGATGGAATGTTCTAGCAAACACAATTTATCATCCTCCCTAAATCACATAATGCCCACCAGAGTGAGACTGAAAAGATTATCAAAATTTCTGAAATTTTCTTTATAACCATACTAAGAACCTCAGACATGATAAAATTTTTCTTAGATATATCACATCTTTATTATCCACATAAACCCACATTTTCCATTTGCATGTGTGTATCTTTATCACACTTTTTTAGTGCAAAAATGTCCATTTTTTCATTTAAAAAATACCTTGCTTACATTTTGCAATCTTGTACCAACCAAACATTAGAGACATTATCAAATACCCTGGTGAAATCAAGATCAGTTATAGCTATAACATTTCTATTAAGAAGTTAGATTTTAGTAATATCTCTCCTGTCATTCATGATCAGTCATTAATTAAATTCCTATTATTGCCCTGTGTATTCTGGACAAAAATGTGTAGAAGAGTAATGGATGCAGTTCTCATTATAGCTAATATATAAACAATTATTACAATACAAATGAGAACAGTATTGCAGCTGAGGAAGTTTGAATAAAATTTTATGGAGAGTAGGGGTGCCTGGGTTCACAGCGGTTAAGCGTCTGCCTTCGGCTCAGGGCGTGATCCCGGCATTATGGGATCGAGCCCCACATCAGGCTCCTCCACTATGAGCCTGCTTCTTCCTCTCCCACTCCCCCTGCTTGTGTTCCCTCTCTCGCTGGCTGTCTCTGTCTCTGTCGAATAAATAAATAAAATCTTTAAAAAAATTTTATGGAGAATAGATAAATTAGTTCATACTGGTGTGGTTTGGTAAGACCAGAGACACAGCAGAGGTGCTATATGAATTAACTTTTAAACTTTCAGTAATAATTTACCAAACTGAGAAGAAATAGGCAAACACAGTATTAACAAATGAGCGATAGTTTTTAAATGTGGCAAATTCTGACATTAGCGAAAAATCAGGTATGAATAGATCTCCTGATTAGCAGCATGGAAGAGAAGAAAACTGAAAATAAATTATAAAATATGTATGTGAAAAAAGGCTTTTTATTCTATCAATAATATAGTTAAAAGGTTTCATGAAGCTCGGCTCACATAGTGTTGTATTTGGGAGTGTGGTGTTAGCCAAATAACCACATTCTCAAGGCTGTATGGGAATACATGATATTAATAATAGAAGGCAGTACTATGATATGAGAAAGCAACTTTTGGTGCTGACAATGTACTCCTTCAGCTTATTTAGGAGACAATTTCCTAGGTTCTGCTGTACACACAAAATTTCTATACAGCCAATCCTTCAGGTCTTATTTTGTTTGCCTTATTGTCTTAGTTGACAATGGACTCTGGTACTGGAGATAGAGCTGTTAAGAAGTAACACAGTCCTATCCTTGTGGCATTTATAATCTAGAAGAGAGCTCTTTAACAAACAATTACAAATATGTGACTGCTACTAGTAACATGGAGTGTTAAGAAGCATACTAAACCCTACCTCCTTAATTCCTTTCCTTCCATATAACTAATTTATTCCCAAAGTCTAAATGTCATTACATAATTGTCAAATTGCACTTCCAGCCAATATAGAATAATAGAAAACTGTCCTACAAAATTTGCCACATTCTAGATTTTGCTAATTACATCCTTGAGATGTTAACACTTTTCTCTGAGCTCTGTAATTTCTTTTAATGGCAATTAGATCTAGGGGCTATTTGTTTATTTAATTACTTATTTATTTGCAGAATATTTTACAGATGGTAGCAAGTACTTACTATTATATTATACTTGAGGGCCCATAAGGGCTTGTTGTTTCTTTCTATTTTATGTTAATATTGGTCATTTTGTCTAGGTTTAAAGACTCCCATCAGTTTTTCATTTAGTAATTTTCTCAGCCATTGACGATCATTATCGAACTCTAGTGTTTTATTAGGGATTATAAAATGGTCATATCCTATGCTTTTTCTTCATTTATTAGCTGGCATTCTTTTATTAAATATTTTACATTATCAATAATTTGATTTCTTTCAGATACTATTTTATAGGAAGAAAAAATATTTTATTCCCTCTTTTTATTTACTGGTATTCAGAATAAGTTAATCACCTAGCAATCTCAAGAGTAACAAATGAGGATTACTTTTAATATTGAATTATGGCATAGATTTTAATATTTTTCTGTCTTTCAATAAACTGCAGTTATTTTTATTTTTATGTTCAAATTGTACCATCTTTGGACCAGAGAAAGCCCTGTCTAGTTGGTTTCTATCACCTTTTTTAACTTGGAAAAAAGGAAAATATTTTCTTTTCTCTTCCAGTATGTATATAACAGGACTTTTATTTCTAGCATTTTGAATGGCAGTCCATATTATGGAGTTTTGTTTTTGTTGTTTTTCTTCAAGATTTTATTTAAATTCCATTAGTTAACATGCACTTTAATATTAGTTTCAGGTATAGAATTTAGTGTTTCATCAGTTATATACAATACCTGGTGCTCATCACAACCACCCTCCTTGATACTCATTACCCATTTAACCCATCCCCCCCATGCAACTCCTCTCCTATAACCACCAGTTTATTCTCTATAGTAAACAGTCTGCTTCTTGGTTTTCCACTCTCTTTTTATTCCCCCCCTATGTTTGTTTGTTTTGTTTCTTAAATTCCACATATGAGTGAAATCATATGGTATTTGTCCTTCTCTGACAGACTGATTACACTTAGCCTAATATTCTCTAGCTCTATCCATGTCATTGCAAATGGCAAGGTTTCATTCTTTTTAAGAAGGAAATTATCTCCTAAATATATATTTTTATCCAGTCATCGGTCATCAGTCAATGGGCATTTGGGTTCTTTCCATAATTTGACTATTGTTGATAGTGCTATTATAAACATTGGGGTGCATATATCCCTTCAAATCAGTATTTGTGTATCCTTTGGATATATACCCAGTAGTGCAATTGCTGAATCATAGGGTAGATCTATTTTTAACTTTTTGAGGAACCACCATACTGTTTTCCACAGTGGCTACACCAGTTTGCATTCCTACCAACAGTGTAAGAGGGTTCCCCTTTCTCCAAATCCTCACGAACCGCTGTTGTTTCTTATGTTCATTTTAGCCATTCTGGCAGGTGTGAGATGATAGTTCATTGCAGTTTTGATTTGTATTTCCCTGATGATGAGTGACGATGAATATCTTTTCATGTGTCTGTTGGCCATCTGTATGTCTTTGGAAAAATGTCTATTCGTGTCTTCTGCCCATTTTTTAACTGGATCATTTGCTTTTTCGGTGTTGAGTTTGATACGTTCTTTGTATATTTTGGACACCAACCCTTTAGCAGATATGTCATTTGCAAATATCTTCTCCCATTCCGTAGGTTGCTTTTTAGTTCTGTTAATTGTTTCCTTCCCTGTGCAGAAGCTTTTTATCTTAATGAAGTCCCAGTAGTTTATTTTTGCTTTTATGATCCTTATATTTTTGTTTTCGCTTCCCTTGCCTCAGGAGACATATCTAGTAAGAAGTTGTTATGGCCAATGTCAAAGAGGTTACTGCCTATGTTCTTCTATAGGATTTTGATGGTTTCCTTTCTCACATTTAGGTCTTTCATCCATTTTGAATTTATTTTTGTGTTTGGTGTAAGAAAGTGGTCCAGTTTCATTCTTTTGCATGCTGCTGTCCAGTTTTCCCAACATCATTTGTTGAAGAGATTGCCTTTTTTCCATTGAATATTCTTTCCTGCTTTGTCAAAGACTATTGACTGTATAGCTGTGGGTTCATTTCTGGGTTTTCTATCCTGTCCCATTGATCTATGTGTCTGGTTTTGTGCCAGTACCATACTGTTTTGATCACTACAGCTTTGTAACATAACTTGAAGTCTTGAATTATTATGCCTCCAGCTTTGCTTTTCTTTTTCAAGATTGCTTTGGCTATTTGGGGTCTTTTATGGTTCCATACAAATTTTAGGATTGTTTGTTCTAGCTCTGTGAAAAATGCTGTTGGTATTCTGATAGGGGTTGCATTAAAGGTGTACTTTGCTTTGAGGATATGGACATTTAACAATATTTGTTCTTCCAATCCATGAGCATGGAATGTCTTTTCACTTCTTGTGTTAGCTTAACTTCTTTCATCAGTGTTTTATACTGTTCAGAGTATAGATCTTTCTCCTCTTTGTTTAGGTATTCCTAGGTATCTTATTGTTTTTGGTGAAGTTGTAGATGGGAGTGATTCCTTAATTTCTCCTTCTGCTGTGTCATTATTAGTGTATAGAAATGTATCAGATTTCCTTAGATTGATTTTGTATCCTGTGACCTTATTGAATTTGTTTATCAGTTCTAGCAATGTTTTGGTGGTGTCTTTTGGGTTTTCTGTATGTAGTATCATGTCATCTGTGAATAGTGAAAGTTTTACTTCTTCCTTGCTTTCTTTTATTTCTTTTTGTTGTCTGATTGCTGTGGCTAGGACTTCCAGTACTATGTTAATAAAAGTGGTGAGAGTGGACATCCTTGTCTTTTTTCTGACCTTAAGGAAAAGGTTCTTAGTTTATTCCCATTGAGGATGATGTTAGCTGTGGGTTTTTCATACGTGGCCTTTATGAAGTTGAGATATGTTCCCTCTAAACATACTTTGTTAATGGTTTTTATCATAAGTAAATGTTGTACTTTGTCAGATGCTTTCTCTGTAACTATTGAAATGACTACATGGTTCTTATCCTTTCTCTTATTGATGTGATGTATCACAGTGATTGATTTGTGAATATTGAAACACCCTCACAACCCAGGAATAAATCCCACACTTGATCATGGTGAATGATTTTTTTTTATTGTATTGTTGGATTTGGTTTGCCAGTATTTTGTTGAACATTTTTGCATCTATGTTCATCAGAGATATTGGCCTGTAGTTTTTTGGGGTTTTTGTTTTGTTTTGTTTTTGTTTTTGTGGTGTCTTTATTTGCTTTTGGTATCAGGGTAATGCTAGCTTATAGAATGAATTTGGAAGTTTTCCTCCTTCTACTTTTTAGAATGGTTTAAGAAGAATAAGTATTCACTCTTGTTTAAATGTTTGGTAGAATTTGCCTGTGAACCCATCTGGCCCTGGACTTTTGTTTGTTGGGAGTTTTTTGTTTGTTTGTTTTGGGTATTTTTTTTTTTTTTTGATTACTGATTCAATTTCTTTGCTGATAATTGGTCTGTCAAATTTTCTATTTCTTCCTGTTTCAGTTTTGGTAGGTTATAAGTTTCTAGCAGTTTATCCATTTCTTCAAGGTTGTCCAATTTGTTGACATATAGTTTTTCATAATATTCTCTTATAATTGTTTGTATTTCTGTGGTGTTGGTTGTTCTTTCACTCTCTCATTTGTGATTTTATGTATTTGGGGACTTTCTCAATTTTTCTTGGTAAATCTGGCTAGAGGTTTATCAATTTTATTGTTTTGTTTTGTTTTGTTTTCAAAGAACCAGCTCTTGCTTTCATTGATCTGTTCTATTAGGTTGTTATTTTATTGTTTTTTGGGGTTTTTTTAGTTTCTGTATCATTTATTTCTGCTCCAATCTTTATTATTTTGTTCCTTCTGCTGGTTTTGGATTTTGTTTGAGTTTCTTTTTCTAGCTCCTTTAGGTGTAAGATGGTTGTTTGAGATTTTTCTTTCTTCTTGAGGTAGGCCTATATTGCTATAAACTTTCCTCCTGGAACCACTTTTGCTGTGTCCCAACAGTTTTGAACTGTTGTGTTTTCATTTTCATCTGTTTTCATGTACTTTTTTATTTCTTCTTTTATTTCTTGGCTGACCTATTCACTGTTTAGTAGCATGTTGTTTAACCTCTATGTATTTGAGGTCTTTCTAAATTTTTTCTTGTGGTTGCCTTCTAGTTTCATAGTGTTGTGGTTAGAAAAGATGCATGGTATGACTTTGATCTTTTTGAATTAGATGACACTCGTTTTGTGGCCAATTTGTGATCTATTCAGATGAATGTTCCATGTGTACTTGAACAGAATGTATATTCTGCTGTTTTAGGATGAAATGTTCTGAATATATCTGTTAAATCCATCTGGTCTAGTGCATCATTCAAAGACATTGTTTTCTTGTTGATTTTCTGTTGAGATGATCTGTCCATTGATGTATGTGGAGTGTTAAAGTCTCCTACTATTATTGTATTTTTATCGATTAGCTCCTTTATGTTTGTTATTAACCATTTTATGTATTTGGGTGCTCCCGTGTTGGGTACATAAGTATTTACAATTGTTGTGTCCTCTTGTTGGATTGCCCCCTATACTATTATATAGTGCCCTTCTTTGTCTTTTATTACAGTTTTTGTTTTAAAGTCTATACTGTCTAATATAGGTATTGCTACTCTAGCACTCTTTGGACATCGATTTGCATGATAAATGTTTCTCCATCCCCTCACTTTCAATCTCTTTGCAGCCTCTTTTTGTCTTATTGTATAAATAATTTGAAATTATTCCTCTCTGTGTGGTTAAGTCACTATTTATAGGAACCATTTTTAAGAATTTTTGGTTTATCATTCTGCTGACTGTTTATTTGAATACATGCATACCTTCTTTCCCAGATAAAATATTACAACACACACATCTTCTTTCCCAGATAAAAGTTTGCATAATCTACCCAATTCTGCCTTATTTATTTGTTTGTTTTGCCAAATTATATATTCTGGAATTCAACACATTATAGTCTACATAAATATTCCTCATTCCTTTTACAGCTTTATCATTCAGTGAATGCACTAAGGTTCATTCAAGCATTACTATATGATGATCTCTGGGGTGAAACATTTATTTTCAATAAATATTTTCAAAAGGTATTTCAGTATAAAGCATCTCCTTCTCCTGCCCCCGTACCTGATTAGTTACCATCACTCATTTTATTAAAACTAAGTTTCCATTTCTTGAACATGTTCCAGAACTTTACAAGTATCTCTGGGTCTTCCTCCTGTGAATCTCTTCTTATATTTCCATGACATTCTATTGATTAGACCATATATAAGACTCACCAAATGGCATTGTGCTAACTACTTTTCTTCTCTACTTCAGCTAATGGGTTGTGAGAACTGTGAAATTAGAGTTCTTACCTTCATGTTCTCACTACCCACCTGGGTCCGTGGTCAAAATTGTTGAATAAATGAATTAAATACAAAGGTGACAAATACACTTGAAAAGTCCTTTAAATAATTCCTTCTCCTACATTAAAATGCCAAAGAGTAATATCATTGAGACTAACATTTATAAGTTCATAACAGAAGAAACCATTTTCATACTTTCAATGAGCTCTTCAATAAAGATATTAAGACATATTTGTAAATTCTCTCAATTCTCAATATTATATCTGACATTCCCAATAATATATTCATTTCTACTCACATGAAACAGGAATCTCTTTTTATTAATTAAGAGGGAACTACATATGAAACATTAGCCAGTAACATGTGCTTGGTTAGCCCAAGGCTTTATCCTCTTGCTATTATCAGAGTGTCAGATCCTTTCTAGTCATGAATTTAAAAAAGGGAGAGTTTGTAAGAACAACTTGTAGACTATACCATGGTTCAGATTTGACTCTTAGTTTTAAGGTCAGCACAGCACAGTACTTTACTCAACCTGTCTCACTCACCCTCAAACTTTTCTCTTTTACCTACATGGCCCACAGCACAAAGGTGTGATGTTTCCCACCTACAGGGTATTTTTCCCCCACTTATTTTTTGAAGCTTTTCAGAAATGTTTTAAGTGGGTTTCATGGCCCTCTGTGCTTCATAGGGATGTTTTAAATTAACTTTTTCCCAGCATTCTAAAGTTGAAAAAAAAATACCATTTATAGGATCATATAATTTCATCTCATGCCCATCAAAAACCTAAGTAATGCAAAGGATCTCACATCTTGCTCTTATTGCATAATCTTTGTAGAATACGATCTCAATTTAGCATAAGCCACTTATTTACTATATGAAAATCAATTGTCTTATAAGTTTACTTTTATTTTGTCTAAATGAATATCTCTACCTCTAATTGAGTTAGTCGTGTTCCCCGCTTATCAAGCAACTCTTACTTCAAATACACAAATATTTATAAATATTTTGTACATCACTACATCACACATTAAATGTTCTCAAGGTACCAAAGATTAGCATGCACTTTTTCCATTGTTAAATGTGGGATAGCTTGTGCCCTTAGCTACCTTCCACCCTCAGTATCACCTACTTACTGTCCACCCTCCACACTCTACCCACTAAAATAATTTTTAAATAGATTTTAAAAGTATAAGTAAATACACATTCCAGTGTTATATCACAAATATATAATGAATTCAGGGTGTTCAACAGAGACATATAAATCATATATATCAAATTAATATTGCATGGGTTTCAATAGAATTGCTTTTAAAATCGTCACCAAAAAAATGCTAATAAAGTAATTTAAAACTATTAGGAGAAACACAGATTACAATTCAACAATGGAAATAATAATACTACTAAATTGCTTAGATATCATTCAAAAAATTAAAATTAAAATATAATGCTTTTGTTTCTAAAAGAGATGTGAAATTTCAAAATAATATTTAAAAGCCCTACCACATAGAGAAATACATTGAATAATTTCTCTAAACTAGCAGTTTAACTTTTATAAATGATAGCAGCTATGCAGATTATAAGATATTTAAGACTTATTAATGTGTATAACTTTCCATGTAGTCAGCAGATAACTTATACTAAGCATATAAGTTATTATTAATATATCAATTAATATAAATATTTGATAGTTACATTAGTAATTTTGATAGTTACATTAGTATTTATAGATCAATTAATATAAATATTTCATTACAAAACACTAATAATAAAATTTAGACTATTTCAGAATAATTTTCTTTTAAAAATTGCTTTTGCTTTAGTTTGTAGTTATTTTTAATCTCTCTCCTATATAATCTAGATACTCTAAAAACTTGTGATTCTCTTTACCATATTTCTCTTCATTAAAAGTTCAGAGACATTACATAACAATTTAGAAAGTCTCACTGATTTAAAAATATATTCACAAATCATATTACATAGGCAGAATTTTTGAAAAAAATATGAAAGCATTTTAATCTTTTAATGTGTTTTTACCTATGCATTAAGTGAACTTGATTTCTCTATGTAAATCCAAAATCTGAGGATACCTGACCACTAGGCAAGTAGGTGCATGCCACCCCAAATGTATAAAATCAATGTGTAGTTCCTAAACTGGAGCTCTTCCTTGGCTTAATTCAAGAAAGAAAGACTTGCCCACCTCTTTTTGCAATCTTTTCTTGACCAACCTCCCCTTTGCTCCTCCACTAGAATGACATACTTGATTCCATCAGTTTCATAACCATTTAGCATGTGTTATGTATTTGGATTAGCCAGAGTCCTGGTAGAAAATAGAAGTCATAGTCTAAGTGGGTAAAGCAAGGAAAGTTTAATATAGTTAAGAGACCATCTACAAAGTTGGGTTTTGGGGGAAAACAAACCCCAACACAGTAACTGGTGGGTAGCAAGAGAAAGGAAGCCTTATCTGAGTTTGAAGCAGCAAGAGAGGGGGTGCTTTCTAGAACCCCAAGAGTGTGGCTGCACAGAGAAGGACACTTGACAGAAGCTGTGACCTTCAGCAGAGAAGCACAACCAATCCACAACAAACTATCAGGGGGAATAAATACTTCAACCTCACTCTTTTTCAGACCTGATCTTCCGTAGACACTTCCCATTAGTTGAACACTACCAGGAACCTGAAGGCAAAGGAGGCTTTATGCAACCTGATCTGGTCACTGCCTTTCAGATAAGAATGAAGGGGATTCAAAGAATTCTGGAGGGACAAATGAAAGGTAAGTAGCATGATATTCTAATTGATAATTTGAAAAATAGCAATCAATTTAAAAAAAAGCACTGGGCTATATGAACGTTTATTATAATTTTATAATAGAAATATAACCCTGTCAATCCCCTCTAGTTTATTATTCTTCATGTACTTATCACCATTTACCATAAAATGTATTTTACTGATTTATTTTGTTATTGTCTTTATGCCCTCAGTAGAATATAAATACCATAGGGTATTTTTCTGCTTAATTCCCTACTATGTTCCCAGAACCCTGAACACTCGGCTTATAGTAGATACTGGAGTAGTTTCTGAATGAATGAATTTGAGAATATAAAGACGTTTTAACATAAAAACTGTAACTAAAAACTAAAACCTGTGAAAGTAAACACATTCATAAAATATAAATACCTCACATATAGAGGACTATTTGGGGTTCTTATTCATGTTTGTAAACTGCTTTGGATTTCGAAAGGCATGAAAAATAAGGGGTTTCTTTTACATTTGTATTTCTCCACAAAAATTAGTTCTGTGCAGAGAAGAAAAGTGGCATGTGTCTGAAATATAAGAAGCAATAAACTCAGCTGTAGTAAGTGCCAACTATTACCCTACTCATTTTGCAATAATTAATTTCTTTGTCTTCAATTCCAAAAGATAATAGTGCATTTTCTAATTCCCTTCCAAATAGTCCTAAATGCACAAAATAGTGCATTTATTTTTAAATGAAAGATACCTGGAAGATAAATCTGTAGATAGGTGTAGGAACCTCAAAACAAAGAAGGTATTATAGTAAGTACACTAAAGTGAAATGTGTGTCATGGCATCTTCACTTGGCTTTATCTTTTGTTATCAAACTGGTATCTGAATGTGGTTATAAGGAAAGAAAAAGAAAGTAAAGACTGAAAGTCTTCTAAGATCTTAGGACTGAGAGTAATTCTGTCGTTTGCCAGCTGTTTGACTTTAAGAGTTGTTACACTGCCCCTAGACTTGTTTTACTGTCTATATTATGAGATTAATAATATCTATATCTCTGGGTTGTGCAGATTATGAGAGATAATGTATATAAATCGTGCTGGCCTCCCACGACTCTGTTTTGCAAGGCATTTCCT
The DNA here is from genome assembly GCF_017311325.1 of Ursus maritimus. Classification (NCBI taxonomy): domain Eukaryota; kingdom Metazoa; phylum Chordata; class Mammalia; order Carnivora; family Ursidae; genus Ursus; species Ursus maritimus. The sequence goes on along the minus strand of NW_024427107.1, from coordinate 26,315,497 downwards.
GGGCCTATAAGCTTCTGAGACCCATTCTTTGGTAATCAAGAGCCAAACTGTACACCTCTTTAAATCCTTAAATTAGTGGCACTAAATTAAAATCAACCAGTAAGTTCTTAGTTATTCCACATGCAGTTTGCCATCTTTCCAAGCATTTCGTCAATGTAGCAGGAAATTCCATTATGTTATCTCCAACTGCAACCTCAAAGTTCACACACTGAGAGTCCGGGTTACATGAAGTATAGCAATTTAGAAATACAGACTTTATCTTTTATCTATCTTTTGCCTATCTTCGTGCTCTTTCTTCCCTTCCAAGTCTAGAAGGTGATAACAAGGGATGGAATGCCTTGGCTTATTGTTTTTATTTTCTTATTAACATTCTATTGTAACAAGTCTTCCATCGCTTTCCTCTTTTAAGAAATGAAGGGTTAAGTCCATGCAATTAGTCTTCCTCAGAACTCTTGGTTAATCCACCATCTGATCCAAAATACTGTTGGATCATGTTTCTATTTGGTTATGACTTTGGACTAGAGGGACTGATATGTTAGATCTTTTATACATTTGCTGTTTTTATACATTTGCTATTTTTTTTTTCAAAACTGTCTGGTTTATTCACAGTCCCCTGTATGCACTCTTCTCAATTTACATAGAGATAAAATATATTCAGAAAATTATGAACAGATGTGTGCTTAATGCAACACTGATTTATTTGATAAATATTTATTGAGTGTCTAACATATAAGCCAGAGACTATTCTAGATGCTTGGGATACATCAAAAAACAAGTTGACGGAAATCCTGGCCTATATGAAAATTATAGTCTAGTAAAAGTTAGACAACTGTTCACCTCAACAGAGAAATCCATATGTATCTTTAACAGACAAAGATCTATACATCCATAGAGGTCAAGAGAATAATTGATTTTTAAAAAGCATTCTTTCTGTACTCATTTTAATCCATAATATTATCCAAACATGGACCAGCCAGGGAAGGAATAGGTCCTGAAAATCTAACTAGGGCGGAGATTCCTAATCAAAGTGAAATAATCTGTGACACTGGTTTACTGAAATCCATAGAGAAGAATAAGATAAAAAGAAAAAAAGTACATTTGGGACAAAGTACAGAAGAGGAGCTTTGAATTGAAAATGGGTAACAGAATCAAAAACAATCTAGGAACTAGATCAGAGCTGAAGCATCTCCACAAAATGTGTTAAGCATCATGGCAACTGCCAAACATACCATCATATTTTGTTCACTTTTAAAATTCAGTGAACTTGAAGGGGGTTGAATAAAGAGAGATAGGTATACATGTATAGAAATTATCAGCACCCTCACTTCCATCATATCATAGTAGTCATACCTGGAGGCAGCAGACCTGGTCTATAGCTAAAAACGTCCCTTAACCCATAAGGCAGAGAGGATGGTACAGGACCATGAGTAATTATGCCTGACTGTTCCTTTTTTTTCTGATGATAGGTAAGAAAAATATTTTTGCTATTTTATTCTCTTATATTCGTCATTCATTTCATCTTCAATAAACAAGGGTGTCCCATACATCCATTATTTAAATATAGCCAACTGAATCACAGCTATGTATAACTCATACTCCTACCGGATATCATGAACTAGAGCATCTGAAGACATACTCCTCATAAACTACACGAATTCTTCATCTGTGCCTATTTTCAAATGTTTTCTTACTATCAGTACATTATAATTTTGAAAATACCCAAACTTTTTTCTTGAAAATAAATGACCAAAAGGAGAGTGCCCATCCACAAAACAATGGAAACACAACTATAACAAAATGAATCCTTTTTATTTCACCAAAATCTACCAAGAACCAGGAAGAACAGAACTGACATTTTTTAGACTAAAGAAAATAGAATGTTAAAATTACACCATAAAAAACACCCCCGTTTTTTCCCTTGAGAAACAACAGGGAAACTTTGCATGTTATGAATCCTAAGCTAAAAATGAAAGAACATGGCTAACCTTTCTAAAACAATTGTCTCTCCTAAGGGTTTGGTTCTGCTTCTGTGATCATATAATTTTCATGTTGTTTCACGCATTCCCTATAGCTGAATCAACTACAATATCATTGCATATTAAAATTTCAACACAGAAACGCACATTTAAATTCTGTGCTTGATATAAAAGTCATAAAGAGACTGGAGGCAAGTTAGAAAAAAAACTGAGTTTAATAAAGAGATCAATATAGCTGAGCAGACACATTATAGCCCTATATTCCAAGACTTCTCATACACACACAAAAGGAACCAAAAAGAACAAAAAACAAAAACAATCCCCAATTTCCTCAGAATGCTTTTGGTGGGAGAGCAGATCTCCTTATGAAGTAATAAAAACATCATTATTTTTTGTATCCTATTTTTGAAATAATTTTAATCTGGCTCATATATTTTTAGCAGTCCACTAACTCTCAAAAGTTAGAATGCACAATATATAAACTGATACCTAAGAATTATTATCATTGATTTATGCACTTATGTAAATTTCTAATAGAATAAATGAATTTATTATGAATGTCATCTGAAAATTATATTTCAGGTAATAGGTAGATGAAAAAGTCAGTTTTTCAAGAGTATCTATTTTATCCAAGTCTACACATTCACACATATTAAAAAAATGTCACCCTTCCCTCAGAATTTATGTAAAAAGTTAGTCCTTAAACAGCTATTCTGTTCAACAATAAATGTCCTCCCAAATTGTGACTACCTCTCTTCTTCAACCAAATCAAGTGTTCACACCACACTCACATACACACACACACACACACACACACATATACACACCTTAGTGTTTTAAGGTAATTTAAAAATTTATTTTATTTATATACTCTAAAACTTTTCAACTATTCAGTACTGAATCTATATTATTAGAAAAACAAATAATATCTTAAAAACGAAAAGAGAACATTTGATACCATGGGCCCCAAGTGCCAACAGCTTATTTTCCATAATCATAAGAAACATTTCTTTCAAAATACAACATCAAAGGGAAACTTGGATAGTTGGAAAATTCACTGATTAAGAAGATAGTGACTATTTTAAATGCTTCAGTTCCATGCTTACTTATACTTCAAATTAGACATATTTTAAAATAATCTATTAATAAGAGGAATAAACAGCCCACTGTTTTTCAAATCAAAGGATGTAAGTTCCTCTTTTAAGGTAGAAAAATATCCCATCCCTGAAAAATTATTCTGGGTCAAGTCTGAGAAACAGTGATAAAAAACCAAAATACTGTCATGAATACCTTTCAATTAGATTTTCTGAAAAAATCACTAATTATATTTACAAGTGGTTCTTTTATTAGTTATTATAAAAACAAAAATGCAAAATAAAAATATTCTCCCAGAACTACTGGATCTCAGAGAATAAATCCACAGACCATATTGTGGGAAAACATTGAACTGAAAACCTAAAGCTCATGCTAGGAAATGTCTTTCAATTACAAATCATGTCTTAAGAAGTCTTTATTATTGATAACATTTTCCTGGAGGTACAATCAAAATGCGAATTCTAAACTTTAGAAATGTCCTAGACCTCTGTTTTCCAGAATATGTCTTCAGACTAATTTAGACTCTCTGATGAAAATAACTGCATTAGGTAGCAAGCCAATCTCATTGTAATAACGAAAAAAAGCCCCACTTAAATATTCATATCTATACTTGCATATGGCCTGTGGCAATTTTGTAACTGTTTATATTTTTCAATAATGCATAATTTAGAGCATGCAAAATATTTCTTGGAACTAGCCAGGTTTTTTTGACTATTTCGCATGATATCTAGTAGTTTCATTCCTATACATAATTTTCACTTGCTTGAATTATCTAGATAATTGAAGTCAAAGGTCATTTTTGGTTTCAATATCCAGACAATTTATGCATAGATTCAACTGCTGTTAATTTATAGCAGAGAAATAAAGTGTGTTTTTCAAAATGTATAATGACATAGGAGATTCAATCTGTGGCTGTACATGGATCTTAGTGCACTCCCAATACTATTTCGTGAACCTTGATAAACATTGATTGGTGGTCTCACTTACTTGCCACATATGCACTACTTTTTGTTATATGGTGGGAAGAAAGAATTTGTTCAATACCAGAAGAAAACCATATACACAACTGTTATGTACACACAGAAATGTATTTCCTTAAATTTATATCTAAGCCTACCTTAATTGTCTCATTTCTGCTATCCTGTCTTTAAATTACATGCAGATGATTTGTTATATAAAAACCTTTGCATTGTGTTTTTATTAGAAAATATGCTGAAAAGATATTCAACATAGCTTTAAGAACTAGAATACTAATTCTTTTTTACAATGCATTGCTGTCAACAGCAATATCAGGGCAGAGCTACACAGAAAATGATTCAACCTCCACAAGCTGCCAGTGTGAATACTATACACCACATTCATAAATATGAAGACTGAAAGTATCATTATTCAATGTCCCAGAGAAAATGAAAACACGAGATTTTCCAGGATTCATCTTTTATGTGGAATAATTTAATTTAATTTTATCATATACAATATTTTCTCTTAGCAAAGACCTGTTTAAACTCTTTTGATTCCATAAAACAATCGAATATTGAATCAGCATGCAAGAAAATATTCAGATACGTTCTTCTTTGCTTTTTTGCATTCCCATAAAAGCATTTATGATATGGCATGCAAAACAGAGAGCTATAACTTCAGCTCCAATTATCATAATTTGATGATTGTTTCTTAAAGGTCTTAAATAATAATTAAGAATATTTTATCACATAAGTAATCGTTCTGTATGACAAATTGGGTAATAAAATTTTCTGAAAAGAGAGACTACATATATATGTGTATAATAGGAACAACAGGGCACACAGAAGTCAAAAGGTCATTATTTTTCTAAAAATTACATATTCTCATGCAAAATCTGATAGTCTTTATTGATGGACAATGTCATAAAGCCATCACTGTGTTTATAGACATTTAATTGAAGACAGCATAAAACGATAAACTAAGAAACATGCATGGTTGACTCCTCCAATTCAAACCATAAATCATACTGATGTTCAGACAAGTCGCCCAGACACAAATTCTGATGATAGATGAACCATTTAACTTTGATTTTTGAAAGCAATGAGCTTGCTAGCAATACCTCACACTGACTAATACCACATATGGTCATATAAGAACTCATCAAAAATCCATTTTTCCCTTGTGTGGATGCTAAAATTATCTTCTAAATGATCATTATTAAAAGTATGCAGTGTGTAACATCTTTCTAATGTGCATAGCTGGATTCAATGTCTACTTGCTTCAGTAAGCAATGATTTTATCACTATTTCTGTCTTTAAAAATTCTTAAAATACAGTAAAGAGATAAGATAGTGTGTAAAATTAATAAATGAAAAAAATAGTATAAGCAAGTTAATTGAAAAATGTGGAAAGAAAAACATCTTAAATTTCTTAACATATTGCATATTATTCTGTGGTCACATATACATCAGAGTAAACACAAATCTTGTATCTAATAATTTCATCACATATCACCCTAATAATCAATACGTCATGAGAAAAATAAAACATCCTCCTTGTAGTCATTTTCCAATTTTCAAATTCTAAGTAAAGGAAATACAAGCATATGAGATGTCCTTAATGATTCCTGCAACACACATTTTTGAAACGGTTTAACTAATTTAATTTTTATTCAACCTAAATATATTGTTTTCCTTGAATACAAGTAAGAAGCTATATGTTACCACCAAAAAGTTAACAATATACATGGTTAAATTAATCTTTTAGAACTATTTAATGTATTTTTAAATTATGGGTCTCTAAAAAATGTTAGCATGTAGTTTAGGATAAATGAACTATTTCAGAATGTTTTAATATACACGTATGTGCTCTTTAAAACTCTCTAGACATGTAGTTAAATAACCATTTAAGAACAGAATAATTTTCTGCTTCTGTATCACACAAAACCAAAGTGAAGTAGTGAATGAAGAAAATACTTGCACATTCTAAATAAAATATCAAATTGTTAAATAATCAGAATTAACCTCATTTTAACTGAATTGCACACTTCAATCCACAAAGCATACGATTAAAAATCTGTGTAATACAGAGGAATACCCCTTCAGTACTAGAAATTTGTTTTTAATCTACCTGAATTTTGTTGTCAATAATATCACATACAACACTTTTTAAAATATTATAACAGTATCTTGGAGATTGAGATATATAATTAGAACACAGTTTTATCTTATGGTTTACAAAGAAAAGATAATATTTCACCATGTGCACTACAGGCTCCAGCTGGTGGCTCTCTCCAACTAGCCTAAGCCGAATAGCTGCTAAGGAGTCAACATTTTAATGCAAGGGCAAAGGATCAGAAATTTCCTCTGGGACTTGTTTAGCTGTGTAGCACAATGTCAGATTTGGGGTCTTGTTAGTAAGCAGTATTAGGAGGATATAGTTTTGGCATAACTGATAGTCTTTAAAATTCATTAAAATTACCTGTTTTATTTTCCTTCTCTGTTATCTGAATGCCATCTGCCATACTTAAAAGGGTTTTTGTTATCAACCTCAAAAAAGATTTGAAATTAAACTAGTAGATTTGAGAGCTTTGAAAGTAAGAAGTTTGCAAGATTGAGTCCAAGAATGTAAACTAATATAATAGCTTGTTTTCAAAGACAATTGAACATGTCCTAAATCCCCATCAAAACATTTGAAAGTGCAGTGCTTCGCACAGCAGTGCTCATTCAAATGATGTTCTGGCATGTTCTCTTACTTCAGCCTTTGCCAAATCGCATTTTTGCATGACCAGGACAAGATCAGAATGCACCCCTCCTGCTGTTTTTGTGGTACCATACAGCAATAATAAGTGAAAGAACGGTGATATTTAGATGGATGAGTTGTGTGCCAGGAAGAGAAAACTACCAAACAAGGACCTAAAGCGATCCCCTGTCTTCACATGCTTGATTTCATTCCTTAATTAGAGCCATTAATCAATAGGTATGAGATATGAGGCTTTAGAAAGGCTTGGTGACACGACACCTTGCCACCTGTCAAAATTACAGCTTTCTGTTCATGCACCATCCCTCAAATAGTTATTTTCTGCAAGCCTGGCTGCATCCCACAATTCATTATTTACTATATAGTTCTATCCCAGTGCGATGTCAGAAGATAACCCATTGATGATAAGTAATGTTTTACACTGAATGGTTAATACTCGTGTGTGCACACATGCGCACACACACACACACACACACACACACACTCCTGGCCTTGTAGTTAAAATTTTCAAATATGTGATCATTGTCCCTGGTTGGCACACTTGCACTATACTAAAACAATAATTTGCTACTAATTAAACATTTTACTTTTTAAAAATGTATACTATTTTCTAAGTTAAAGAAGGACAAAATTTTCTATTTAAAGAAAAATACATCTAACAATGTTCATCATAGAAAAATATGACCTATTACTGTATAACCTTATTGGATGATGTTAAAATACCAAAGAGGAAAGCACTTTGGTGTATCTAAAAGTAGACGGCCATTCCAAAATAAAAGTATTTCTGAAGGAGATAACAATATAGTGAAAATGATATATACATGGGTATTTTTTCTCTTGGAAACATGTATTTTGAAAAGCAGGTCAATATTAAAAATCCATGCCAGTTTACCCTAACATGTAATCTCTATTAATATAGCTACAAAATGGATTATTTCAGACAAACTTTCATAGAATCCTGCCAAGAAATACAGAAAGAAGGTCCAGCTCTGCTTTTTACTCAGAATAGAACAGTGACCCTCAATTAATTTTTCCTAGAGAATACCAACAACCATCAGATAGCTCTCAATCACAAATGACCTTGGCATAATTTAAACCTTGAATGAAAGAGTAGAAAAAGACTACATTTCAGCAGCCATTCCTTGTATCACCCAATCCCCATACACTATTTAATATAATTGCATTCTATTCAGTATTATTACAATACCTATCCTCTGAATGTCATGACAGCAACCTCTCTAATTGATGCTATCCTGAAACAAATACTTTTCTCATATTAACTGTCTTAAAACACCCGTGATTTTAGCTCATCATTAGAAATTTGGAGAATAGTTCATTTAAAACTGATCTTATATATAGACATTGCATATTAAATGATGATTGTTTCAAATGAGAAACATGACATCATCTATAAAGGAAATCATCCCTTAAATTATTGACCTGCTGCATACTGTCTTTTGTAATGTTGCTGATCTCTTCAATGTTTCAAGATATTGCCTGGATTGGCTAAAACGACATACTTTGAATTATAACAGAAGCAGCATATGCAGTAAGTAAAATAAACCATAAATGTAAGAGATGAAAATATGAATTAGAAAAGTATTTGCACATACTATTTATAAGAAGTGGTCACTGATGACTTAAGAAATGAATTTACTTATTGTGCTTGTTTGGACTTCTCTTTAACTATACAAATATACCTAACACAGAAAATACTATTATGTGCAATATGGGAAACAATGGGGGGAAAATCCAAGCATTATTATTCGACTTGAGAATTTTGTTTGTGATAAATTATGCGGGTTACTAATAAGTTTCCAGATAAACTTTATGCGATAGCCTCCCAATGTCACTACTTTTTACTTTCAAATATTTTTTACATATATGATTGAATTTTCAAATGAGTTCTGGAAATTGACACATGAAATACATTGCACATATTAATATAAGTGTATTTATTATGCATTTACTCTGAATTGATGGTATACAACCTAGTAATTTACATATATGGTAACAATATTGAGATCAATATCCATCAGTGGTCAGCAATGTAGTAGAATGCCTATACTAATTCTGTTTTGAATTTAGTGTTTGCTTATTTAACAGTAATAGAGTTCATCATCACAACCAATTGAGGTTTGTTGATTTTATATGAAGCTATAACTGTATTCATGTTTTGTTTGTTGTTTACCTAAAAAATTGAAAAATTTGGGACCGTAATTATGATAATTAATAAGTAAACACTTAAGTGGAAATAAATATGATATCCTGAATTCATTTAGTCTTCTAAATTGCTGCTCATTTTAGAGGTGTCTGGGTGGCTCAGTCGGTTAAGCATCCGACTCTTGATTTCAGCTCAGGTCATAATCTCGGGGTCCTGGGATCAAGCCCTGCATTGGGTTCTGTGCTCAGTGGGAGTCTGCTTGAGGATCCTCTCCCTCTTCCTCTGCCCCTCCCCCTGCACGCTTGTGCACTCTCTCTCTCTCTCTCTCCTAAAATAATAAATCTTTAAAAAAATAAAAATAAATTGCTGATTATTTTAGCTTACATTTTCTAGGCAAACTCTGGTCTAAAACAGCATTCTGAAAATTATGTTCCTTAGTACACTAATCTCAGAATATTCCACCACAAAAAAGAGGTTCATAGGATAAAAACTGGGGCCTCATTATAAATAATACACTATACTTGTTTCTTGTGTATTCCTTAGTGTATTTGCATTTTAAATACAGTAGTCCCACCTTATTCGCAGGGGATAGATTCCAAGACCTCCAGTGGATGCCTGAAACTGGGTAGTACTGAACTCTATACATACATCTTTTCTTATACATACCTATGATATAATTTAATTTTTAATATAATTAAGCATAGTAAAAGATTAACAACTAATAATAAAAAAACAATTATAACAACATACTACAGTGAAAGTTATGTTAATGTGGTCTCTCTCTCTGTCAAAATATCTTATTGTATTGTACTCACGCTTCTTCTTCTTGTGATGATGTGAAATGATAAAATGCCCTCATGATGAGATGAAACGAGGTCAATGCCTAGACATTGTGATGTAGTGTTAGGCTGATACTGACCTTGTGATGATACATCAGAAGGATCATATGCTTCTGGACTGCAGTTGACCCTGGGTAACTGAAACCAGAAAGAGAAACTACAGGTAAGGGGGGATTACTGTATTCAGAACAGCATTATACACATAAAAACTATTTAACTTTTAGCCCTTATTAATCAAACATTTTACTCCAAACGCCTTTTTTATGAAAGCACTTTTCAACATTCCTTTGAATGAGTTTTTCAATAGAAGACTCTTTGGGAAACACTAAGTTTCTCAAGAACTAAAAAAATAAGAAATAGGAGTTAAGGCCATGAAGATAGTCTACCTTTCTGGGAAAAAGAGTATGGATGAATCAAGCAGACTTCCATGCTAATTTTAACTCTGCACCCAACTAATGATTGAAGAAATTATTTAACCTCTTTGAAGCTAAGTATTCTCATCTCAAGTAGTAACCATGCTTAACCACTGGTTTATTATAACAATTAGATTAGATATAATGAAGTTAAAAACTCTATTAGAAGCTACTCTTAGATTTTTTTTAAGCAGCTCCAAATTACCATTAGTTTTTTCAGGATTGCAGTGCAAATGTCTACCAAGATATTGGATTATGTCCTCCCTATTGGATGACCCTTGTATTATGTAACTTGTGGAGTCACGATGGACACACTATGACCTCATTCTTGTCCCAATCCCCACTCCATATTCTATCTCCTTATACCATAGTAGGTGAAATTTATTCTCTCTCTCTTTTTTTAATATTTTATTTATTTATATGCCAGAGAGAGAGAGAGCGTGCACAAGCAGGGGGAGTGGCAGGGAGAGGGAGAAGCAGGCCGCCCGCTGAGCAAAAAGCCCGATGCGGGACTCTATCCCAAGACCCTGGGATCATGACAAGAGCTGAAGGCTGACACTCAACCGAATGAGCCACCCAGGCATCCTTGATTTTTTTTTTTTTTTTTAAGGATTTGTTTATTTGAGAGAGAGATAGCATGAGTGTGAAGGGCAGAGGGAGAGGGAGAATCTCAAGCCAACTCTACACTGAGCACAGAGCCTGACATAGGGCTCCAACTCACAACACTGAGATCATGACCTGAGCCAAAACCAACAGTTGGACACTCAACCAACTGTGCCACCCAGGCACCCCAAAATTGATTATCTTTAAAAAAACAAAACAAAACAAAACAAAACCTCTGGCTCCATCCATTTTTTATGATGGAGTAATATTCCATTATTATATATATCTATATATTGTACATATTAATTATTCCATTATATATATATATATATCATATCTTCCTTTTTTCTTGGTGTTCTTTTTTAGTTTATTCATTTGAGAGAGAGCTAGAGCCTGAGCAGGGGGGAACGGAAGAGAGAGAGGGAGAAGAAGACTTTCCACTGAGCGGGGAGCCTGACATGGGGCCCAATTCCAGGACCCTGAGATCATGTCCTGAGCAGAAGGCAGATGCTTAATCGACTAAGCCACCCAGGCACCCCCACATTTTCTTATCATTCATCAGTAAATGGACACTTGGGCTGTTTCCATAGTTCGGCTATCATAGACAATGTTGCTATAAATATTGAAATACATGTATCCCTTTGAATTTGTATTTTGTATTCTTTGGGTAAAACCTAGTAGTGCAATAGCTGGATTGCAGGGTAGTTCTATGTTTAATATTTTGAGGAATCTCCACACTGTTTTCCAGAGTAGCTACACCAGTTTGAGAGTACAAACTGATGGTTATCAGAGGGGAGGTGGAGGGGGGAATGGGTTAAATAGGTGATGGGGATTAAGGAATGCACTTCCTGTGATGAACGCAGGGTGATTTATGAAAGTGTTAAATCACTATATTGTACACCTGAAACTAACAGAACACTGTATGTAACTAACTGGAATTAATATTAAAACTTAAAAAAAAATAAAAGCTCTAGCAAGTAGCTAATATAAACCTAGAATCATAGGTTTAAGCTGTTCGAGATTATCTAAATTCTAAAACTTGTCCTAAGGCACTCAGACTAGACCTGGATACCAATGGGGCATCATGGCATATGACACCAGCACCATAATTATTCATCCTACATACCTTATATAGATCCAGTCATTTGTCTTTTCCCAAATTCTTAGGGCATTATATCACTGAAGTGATCTTCAAGGGGCATTTATACTGCATTCTTCTATACTAACCCTTGCTAAGGGTTAACAACATTTAACAATTAAATGATGGTCCCTGTTTTTGGAAGCAACATTTCTCAACAAAGTTGCATATAATTTTAATTTTTTATATTCAACCTTCTTAGAAAATAGGTATTTTTTTTTTCCAAAAGGAAGAAAAAACTCTCATATATAAGTTGCTGAGCTGTGAAATAAAAGTGTAAGAGAGTCTGGGAGGGGATTTAAGACACCCCAGGAGTTAAAGACTACATTCCTTTTACTTAATACTTTTATGTCATAATAATAATAATGTATATATGTTTTATTTATTAAACTTGCTTATTGTTTGTCTACCTCTTCAAAAATTTAAGCTCAAAAATATTAGCTCATGTTTTGTTTTAACTCACTGTCATACCTCTAAGACTTAATACCTGGCACATCACAAGAGTTGGATAAATGCTTACTAAGTAAGTTAATCTAGAGGGCTGTAAATGAGAGCATGTCAAGTGCAAATATTTGTAAAGACTACCAAAAAGAAAATCCTAGATATTTCCTATTTCAATTTTCTGTGGCTAGAGAGAGTATTAAAATTATTAGAAACTGTATTTTAGAAAATAAAAATAAATATCTTTAGGTTGTATTAATGAGAAGTAAAAGCTGCTTTTCAAAAATAATTATAAATCTGATTATAAATTATAATCATAGGAAAATATAAATATATCATCATTAAAAACTTCTGTCTTCCATTAGTAGGAACCCTTCCTGCCTTCAATGAATGCAAGGCTGATTTAAAGTTTCTGGGAAACTTTTCACAAAATATGGAAAAGCTAGTAGAAAAGGACGCTAGAAAAAAAATGTGATGAGTAATAAAAGGTGTTGCAACTCAACCCATCAAGAAATTAATATGAAGATATTAGCCCCAACAGTGAGGAAAAGAGGGCATAGATAAATTTAAACAGATATGGACATGATTACCAATAGTATTTATAAATGGCAGCTAAAAGAAATTATGATATTCTTAAATCAGATTTGATAAAGGACATGAACTAGAGGCCCAGCCTGACATATCCTGTTTGAATTCTGTGAGCAACACCATGTGAAAAAGTTCACATGATTCAAGGGTTTTATCCCAGATATCAGTTCCCAGGCTTTTATATCCCTATGCTAAATAGTAAAGCATTATCACATATATAAAATAATCTCCATCTGTGTGTGTGCCAGTTAACCTGGTAATTTGGCAAGGAGTCACATTCCTTAAACAGCATGTGTAAGATTTTCCAAGGCAATGTAGGTAATATTGTTCCCTAACGTGAGTGTGTGTGTGTGTGTAATCTTAATTCTGTATTTTTCATTCATTCACTCATTCATTCATTCACTAAATTAAAAGTGTTTTGGGCACTCAAGTATTATGCTAGTTACTGGGGCTGGAGAGATGAATAAAATATATTTACCTGCCTCAGGAGACTCACAATTCAGAAATATGAATATATAACCAAAAAACTGACACTACAGTTGGATAAACACCATGGCTTAAACAAAATGTTTTTCATTACACATGGACTGAAGCTCAAAGCACAATAATAAAAATATTATTTCTGTTTTATGTATTTAAATCATCACTGTAAAATTCCCTCTTGCAATATCTGATAAGCCTGGTAGTCAGGTAAAATGTGCATAATAAATATGTTTTGTAACAACATAATGCTAACTCATTTTATTGTTACTGTAATTATCATTTGAACACCAAAATTTTAACTCCATAATTTAGTCTTTTAATACAATCAGTTACAGTTAAAAATCTTCAAAGTCTTTTATATTGCTCCAAATAAAACACAAAGCTGCTCTCAGCAATTCAACAGGAAAAGGTCTGTTTCTGAGAAAGCATTTGAGTATATATTTTATTTGCACAACATACTTATTCAGGACTTAATATGCCAGGTAAATCTACAGACCTTTTTGCTATAAAAAGTTATGCAAGAAATATATACCCCTGATATTCCTTAGAGGAAAGACTTCAAAAGCATTACTTTCAAATAGGGATAGAATTTCCAAGAAGTTCTTCATATCCCTGATTTTAAGCTAGACATCTGCAGGAAGAGAGAAATTTGAATTTGTTGGGAAATAAGTGAAAACAAATTCTGTACTTGATGAATATTGCTGAGTACTCAAACATAGATGCCTGTCAGAAATAAGTCATCTGCAACAGTAAAAACACTAAATTTACCCAACACCTTCTTCTGAGAAATTCATTTAGCACTAAGTTGGAAAATGCAAAAGGAAGCACTATTACACTTTAAAAAGATTATAGAAAGAAGAAAATAAAACTGGCTGTGACTCCCTAGCAAGACGATAGACCATTTTAAGCAGGGGTTAAACCAATTGAAAAACAAATTTTACCAATTTAAATCAGGGAATTAACCAGTTGCTTGAGATAAATGAATCAACAAACTTATGGTATCACCTACATAGATGATCACATTATTTTTGAATAAAGATTAAATAATACCAGAGGGCATTAATTGAAAAGTTAACATTTTAAAAGATGCTATTTTGAAGTAAAAATAGACTACTTCAGATGTCAAATGAAACTATTTAACAACAAAATGAACCTGAAAGCATAGAAGACAATCATCACATCGGAAATAATAATAGGAACCATTACTGATAAACTTCCAATGATAGTATTAAGACCTTATTCTTTTATCCATCTATCACATTTTTACTGAGTTTCTTCTTTGTGTCAAGCAAGTTACTGGGCTCTGGGGGATTTCAATAATGAATAACACCACTACAAAAAAAAAAAGAGAGAGAGAGAGAGAGAGAGAGAGATTTCTTCCTTTACGGAGTCTTATTCAGTGAGGATACTGCTCTTTGTAAAATGTGTTTCTTAAAATCCGATCAGTCTTTTCCTCTTAACATGAAATTTAAAGAAGAATGATACTGACAAAAATTTGTATTAGTTATTTCTCTTCTTTTCTTTTTTCTTTTTTTTAAGATTTTATTTTTCTATTTGACAGAGAGAGACAGCCAGCAAGAGAAGGAACACAAGCAGGGGAATGGAAGAGGAAGAAGCAGGCTCCCAGCAGAGCCAGGAGCCCAATGCAGGGCTCAATCCCAGGGCCCTGGGATCACACCCTGAGCCAAAGGCAGATGCTTAACGACTGAGCCACCCAGGCGCCCCTGTATTAGTTATTTCTTAACTCTCTGTAACTCCAGCTTTCTAGTCTTTTATTTTATATATAAAAACATATTCTATATGTAATATATACTATTTAGTATAATACGTACGCAAATATATACATGTGTGAATATGTATAATATATATTTATACATACATACATATATATACCATATATATATATATATATATATATATATATATATATTTATCCATTCATCTGTTGA